>NW_025831325.1:0-2099 GCF_002878395.1 Capsicum annuum | reverse complement strand
GTTGTAGGATACGTAGATATTTTGTTCTTGATTCAGTAGAGATCACCCGCACCTTATACCACTTGTCTCATATGTTAGAAGTCAGCTTATATGTATTTTTTGAATTTCCTTATAGTATCTCTTGCACTAGTTTAGGCTAGATTATTGGGTTAGAGTGTTTCTTTTATACTCAAGAATTGTAACTAATTTTATAAGAATTGAAAAAATTGAGGTTTCTTTATGATTTTTGCATGATTTCTAATTAGGTGGCTATGGTTCTCCTATATAGGTGGTTTAGAGTAGGTTTCTGCATGATCTGTTTAGTGGGCCGTGATAGTAGGAATTAGAGCCTATATTACTAATCTCCCAGTACAAGAGAAAATGTTGAATAAAATCCTACATATTGGTGTGTTGACTTCCATATCTAATCTTTGGGAACCTATGAGGAATTCTTGGAAGATTATTTCACTTCTTACTTTGCTCTCGTGTGGTTTGTATTATTGTTTGTATGGGTTAAATCCAATTAATATCACTTGATTATAATTTCTATATCAACGAGACAAATGTATATCACTTGACTCCATTTGGTATATCTCAATTTTAATTGGTATCTGCCCGTAAAGGCTGTGTATAACTTTTAAATAATTAGCTAGTGGTTGTTAAGGGCATAACTAGAGAAATTGGTAGAGGAATAAAATTATGTATTATTAGTGAATGGAATCTTTTGAGTTGATTATTGTGTGAATTGAGACTGCACGAATGACTGTGAATATTGCGATTGATAAGATGGTGTGGTTGTTGAGAAATTATGTGTTATGCCAGTTGAATAAGAAGCTAAATGTTAAATATTAATTTGGGTGTTGACACATGGATTGGTATATGATATGAAAGTTTTTCTACAATGGTTAATATGAGTAAGGATTAAACACAACAATTGTTGCATAATAGTGGAAATTATTATGAAGTAAGGATCCTTGTTGTGGTTTATAGTCCTGAATTAAAGTGGCATTATACTGTAACGCCCCGAGTCTGCACCCCAGATGCCACACGGTGCTTACGATCCGGAGGGACCATAAGTAACCCATGAGATGGTACCTGTTGTGAGCACTGAATAATAATACTGAAAGTAATGCGGAAAATCGGTTGAATTACCATAAGGTTCAAAATCTAAAGTACTAGTACAGTAATAACATTCGATAAAATATCTAAAAACTGAATATACTGTCTGAACTAGTCTAGTCTGAAAAGCCTCTAACTAAACTATCTGAATGTGGAGTTGATGGGACAAGCCCCCAACTAACTCCAACTAATGAAAGACTAAAGATAAATTTGAAAATATTGATTAAATGCACATCCTTGATAGATGAGGACTCACTACTGAATCAGGGGCTGCTGACTAAATCTATCTAAGTGCGATAAGGAACCTGAGAGTCCGAACCTATGATATGAGAAATTATAGAGTAAGGAAAGAGTATGCATAAGGATAAATGCAAGGGTTCATATGCATGAACAATAACAGACTGAATGATATAAAGTAACTTAATATGAGAGTACATGGATAACTGAAACTGCTGTAAATACTGAATATGCAATACTGTGCATATATGTGTATACTGTATCTGAGCTTTTACTGAAGCTGAGTACTAAGTTCTGATAATGAGTATCTGCTATCTGTTGTTACTGATAACTGAATAACTGATACTGAGTGACTCTGTCTGATAGTCCTGATTCTGTAGAACTGAACTAAGTTCTATACTGAGACTTAAACTGAGACTGTGGAAGGTAGTCATCTAACCAACATGCCCTAAATAAATAACTAGGGGCCAACCTGTAACCCTAGTTAGAAGGGTGTCAGTACTAGGGGTGTGCAAAAACCGAACCAATCGATAAACCGAATCGATAAAAATGTTATTAGGTTATTAGTATTGGGTTATTGGGTTAACGGTTTTTTTATTGGTTTAATAAAAATATTTATTGGGTAAACAGTTTGGTTTTGGTTTTAGCTTATTGGGTTATCGGTTAAACCGATAATCCAATAAGGATACACTATATTATTTTTTTATTCCTATTTATGTTATATAGATAGATAGATAGATAGATAGATAGATAGATAGATAGAT
>NW_025831324.1:0-1188 GCF_002878395.1 Capsicum annuum | reverse complement strand
GATAAATCTATGGAGTTAAAATCCAAGGGGAACGTATGCATAGTATTTGCCTTAGATTGATTATAATCTCAAACATCCAGTTCTTGTTACTTGTTACTATTTTAGCAAATCCCCATTTTACTTTCTGTATTTCCTGGTGATTTCAACAATGTCAAGCACGACTTATGATGTCTTCCCTGTGGGATTGACCCTAACCTAGTTGGGTTACAATATTTTCAAAACGACTGCTTTATCCTTTAATTGGAGGTGTACTTTGGGCGACATCAAAATTTTGGCATCGTTGTCGGGGAATACGATTACGGATTGACTAATTAGAGTTGTTGAGGTTGTGAGATTTTCTTTTATTTTGTTCTTTTGGCATACGCTAGAGTATGCGTACATTTCTTGATATGACCATTTGGCTAGATGAAGTGTGGATTAATGAAGACTTCTTTATTATTGATCCCTATCCTTTTAATATGGTGATTATTGAAGGAGTGTGTCAGATATAGTAAGTAAACACAAGGATAGCCTGATTGAAACATTGCCACACCTTGCAAAAAATAGTCATGAACTTATTCAAAAGGTTGATAGGTTTGGCTTGGATATTCACCACTCGCAAGTAGAGTTGAATGCAAAAGATACTGCATTTAACACACAGCAACTTAGTTATGGGTGGCGTGAGACTGAAATTTTTTTGAAAAGCCATTCGGAGGAGTCAAAAATTGATCATACTCTTATGGATAGTGTCACTATTAAGGAGAGCATATTATAATTATGTTGGGATATAAATAAAACTGCAATTCCTGAGTCTAGGTGTATTGGATCTCATTCTAAGTATTTTTCCACAATGTGTTTGAATATGCAGATCTTGATTAAGCCATCCAAATTTGAAGAAGAGTGCAAGATGGAGGAAATATATGCCAGTTTTCTTGAATTTGTTAAGCCAGAAACAAAGAATTACATTTCTCATGCAAGGGCCAAGAAGTACAACATGCCTCATAGATTTCTTAGGTCCTTTATTTTTGTATCACCACCCCTTGAGCATAATGGGAAATCAGAGAAAAAACTAGGGGTGCAATTCATAAGTTCAAAGTGGAAAGAGAATACTAGAGGCCAACTCTTTGTCTACCTTGATAAAGTTTGAGTAGTCAAGGTATCTGTGGGCTTGTTGGTGAAGTCTGAGTAAAAAACCTACCTATGTTATGC
>NW_025831323.1:0-1317 GCF_002878395.1 Capsicum annuum | reverse complement strand
CATGAATCTTGAACGATATTAATCATGATTTTGATATTTGGGTCATGAATCCCCATTGGAAATAGTGTTTTTTTAGAAAGTGTGCGTTATAAGCACGTTGATGTTGAATATTTGAGATATTTTGAATGATTTGACCTTTTGGTCTTAATTGAGTTGTTTTGAACTTGAGTGTACGGTTGATTTTGATAGATTGGAAGCATGATGCCTCCTGATGTATATTTATATATTATTGAAATTGGTTTGTCATGGATTGTCTTTGAAATAATTTGAGCTATGTTTGGGAGAAATCTTTAGCACAGAGTGGGAGGTATAAAGCGACCTTACTTCCCTAGAACTATGTGCCCCCATAGGAGTGAGCGTAAGGCTGATTTATATAGTGATCACTAGTTTATGTGAATTTGATATCGATAGTCCTACTCTGATGGCAAGGATAGGCAGCTCTCCCCAACATTGGTTGTATGTTGGACTCCATGTAGCTCACATGATTTATGTCGGTTATAGGATCTCCCAGTATGTGTGTTTCCTTGTGTCTATAGTGAATAGTGAAGTGATTTGAAAGTGGAGTTGTGAAATTTATTCTTTCAAAAGATTTAAATGATATTTACATTATGAGAATCGATATTCTTGATGAACTAAAAGTGATTGAAAAATTATATAATGACTCACATGTGTTATTGTACTTATTTCATCCTCTCATGATTATGATAATTTTCTTTGGGCTATTTGAGTCTTTCATATATCCTGCATATTTCTTATAAATATTTATGCTGATGATGTTTATACAACTACATACACCCCCATATACTCGGTTCCTTTCCATGGTACTGACCCACATATTCGGATGTGGGTTACATTTTCTCGGAATATAGCTTTAGGTGCTCAGTTCCAGGTTCGACAGTGATTCTTCGGCCACACTGTTCTATATCCTCTATTATCGATAGTCCTCATATTCCGAGGACGTGATGTCTGATGTTGGTTTCACAAAATCATTTATATTTGATAACTGAGTATGAGTCAATTGGGGCATGTCTCAATGGCTTGCTAGTTTTATGGACTTTCTTAGAGGCTTGCCAGACTAGTATAGATGTTGGGAGTTGACTAATAAGTCATATTTCGTTACCTTTCTGAAATTCTTTTATTCTTGGATGATGATTATTCTGTTGATATTTGAGGAAACCCCGTTGATTTGTATTGAACTAAATAAAAATGGCTCAAAGGATTAGCTTGGAGCTACTCATAGCCTCAAGCATCGTGTGACGCTCCGGGACCCATTTTCTGAGGCGTTACAAACTTGGTATCAGAGCTTAAGGTTTTAAG
>NW_025831322.1:0-1928 GCF_002878395.1 Capsicum annuum | reverse complement strand
GTTCAACCCCAACCTAGTTGGGTTACTATATTTGCCATTGACCGCAATATACTTCTTTTGGAGGTTAGTTTGGGCGACATCAGATATCCACCTCCCTAATCTAAAATTAATGGTACCCAGACCGAAGATCAATCTTAGAAAAATACTTAGCACCCTGAATATGGTCAGGGAGATTATCAATCCTAGGAAGCGAATACTTATTCGGCTCGGCTACCTTATTCAGCTGACGGTAATCTATACACATCCAAAGAGACCCATCCTATTATGCACGAAGAGTACCGGAGCTCCCCACGGAGAAATGCTAGGGTAAATAAAACCCTTCTTAAGGAGATCTTTCAACTGCTCTTTAAGTTCTTTCAACTCAGTCAGAGCCATTTTATAGAGAAGGATAGATATAGGATGAGTGTCCATAAGAAGATCAATCCTAAATTCTATCTCCCGATCGGGAGGAAAATCGGGAAGATCGTCAAGAAATACCTGGAGAAACGCACAAACTATAGAGAATGATTATAAAGAAGGACTCTTCGAGTTAGAATATTTAACCTGAACGAAATGATAGAGACACCCCATAGAAATCAACTTTCGAGCTTTAAGATAAGAAATGAACCTTCTTTTAGGCACTAAGGAACTACCTTCCCACTCAATCACCGGCTCATTTGGAAATCGAAACCAAACCCTTCGGGTACGAAAACCAAGAGAGTCATAGCATGAGTGCAACCAATCCATTCATATGATCACATCGAAGTCTAACATGTCCAACTCTATCAGATCCACTAATATCTCTCTACCATAGATAGATACCACACAACCCTTATAGACTCTTATAGCCACAACGAGTCACCCACTGGAGTAGATACAGAAAAGGGATCCGGAATACTCCCAGGACTAAAACCCAAATAAATAGCCATATAAAGGGTCACATAAGAAAAGGTAGGCCCGGGATCAAGAAGACAATACACATTACGAGTGAAAAGTTTTATCGTACCAGTAATAATATCAAGAGATACCTCAGAATCCTGATAGGTGGCAAGAGTATACAGATGATTCCAGCACCCTTTGGTGCAGGAGCTCAAGAAGCAGCAACCAAAATCCTATTACCCCAGTGGCAATATCACCTAAATAATAGTTCCTTTGAATGTGGCCAATCTGGCCACATCTGAAACACTTATTCCTCTCCTCATCATAAAAGCCACGGTGCAACTGTCCATAAAATTTTCAAGGAGGTATGATGAAGCTAAATGAGCCCCACTGGCCTGAGATTGGGTACCTTGTGCCTTAAACCTACTGTTTCTCTGAAAGCAATGGTTACCGGATGGCTTAGGATATGGAGCACTAGCTGTAGAATAAGAACCAAAATTTCATTACTTCTTCTTAGACCACTGCCTACCATCTTTACCACTATTATCTTGTACTCCACCTTGCTCAGAATACCAGAATCTCTTACTTTACCTCTCCCTATTTTTGCTTGTCTCTATTTTTCATCTTTAACCTGCTACATATACACTACAAGCCTAGAGATATCCATGTCACTATTCAGCAAGGCAGCCTTGCACTCTAAAACCAAGTCTCGAGACATGCCCAAAGAAAACTTCCTCATCTTAGCCCTCATGCTAAACACTAGCTTAGGAGCATAACGAGAAAACTGATAAAACTTCAAGGCATACTCCTTCACAGTCATTTTGCCTTGCTTCAAATTCACGAACTTCTCATCCTTTACCTCCCTCAATTCATGAGTAAAGAATCAATTAAGAAAAGCACCAGAGAAATCCTCCCATAATGCCAACTCCACATTATCACTCGTAGATTTGTCCCACTCCTCATACCACTGATAAGCTATATCTTTCAGCTGTTATGGAACAAACTCCATATCCTTGAAGTCAGAAACATGCATCACATGGAAAATCTTCTCTATCTCATCTATGAACCCT
>NW_025831321.1:0-1079 GCF_002878395.1 Capsicum annuum | reverse complement strand
TCCTCTGCTTATCCAATATTCCATGTCTCCATGCTTAGAAAGCATATCAGCGATGCTGTGGTAGTGGATTTCTCTGTGAGTGCTGACATTCAAGAAAATCTTTCTTTTGATGAGATTCCTATTGAGATTCTTGATTTCAGTGTCCGAAAACTAAGGAACAAAAAAGTTCCCTTGGTCAAGGTGTTGTGGCAAAACCAATCTGTTGAGGGTGCAACTTGGGAAGTTGAGGCGGATATCCGATCCAAGTACCCGCACCTATTTTCCGCGAACTACGATCAAGCCGAAGGTACCGTTCTTTCCTAAATCATGCACATTTGATAAAAGTTGCAGCAGTTCAGCTGTCATTTATTATGTGTTCATTTGTAGTTTCTTGAATTTATGCATTCTATGTTACATTCGGAGTGAGAAACGACGTGGTGATGATTCTAACGAATGGTTTCAGCTGTATGCTCTATTCCCTATCTAATCTTGGCATGACTAGCATCATTTGAGGATGAATGTTTCTAAGGGGGGGATGATGTAATACCCCAGGAAATTTTTTGTTGAAATTTTGTGCGTAAACTTGTTGGGTTTTATCTTCTAGAATGAATTATAAATTTTTCGTGCGGGATGTCTTAGATTATGACCCACAATTATGTATAGTATCGAATAATCTTTCCAATGATATGTGGATCATCCAAAACGGACACCCGAGCGACGATTTATGAACATTCCGATCGAACCATGAATAGTAGTGAATAGTAAAACGTCCAGGAAAAAGTACTGAGGCCTAGAGTATTTTTTCTCCAACTTTAAACGATCATAAATCCTTGTACATAATGATCTGGGTGATCTACTATATATCAAAGGAAATCTCTACGAGTCCTCTTTTCAATGAAATTGGTTTCATCAAATTTGTCTATCGGAGAAAAATGTTATGGTCGATCTACTTCAGCCTATCAAAAGCAAATTTTTGGGTCAACTTCAAATGATCATAACTCTTCTTACACAATGATCTGGGTGATATACTATATATCAACGAAAAGATATGATAGTCCTCTTTTTAATGAAATTAGTTTCATCCAATTTGGATATTGGAG
>NW_025831320.1:0-1512 GCF_002878395.1 Capsicum annuum | reverse complement strand
TCTTTTTGAGGGAATTTGATGAAATATAACATATAATGCTTCTAATAGGCTTTAATATAGGGTTTGGACGGATTTTGGGTGAGGGGGAATGACCAAAACGCCCCTAAAAATCAAATAATTCTCGAATCTGTCCTTTGGTGGACTGTTTTAATAGTCTGAAGTAGATCAACCATAACGTTTTACTCTAATATCCAAATTAGGTGAAACCAATTTCATTAGAAAGAGGATTCTCATGTCTTTCCATTGATATATAGTATCTCACCCATATCATTGTGTATGAGGAGTTATGATCGTTTGAAATTGGCTCAAAAATTTACTTTTGATAGGATGAAGTAGATTGACCATAACTTTTTTCTCCGATAGAAAAATTGGATGAAACCAATTTTATCAGAAAGAGGACTCGCAGAGCTTTCCGTTGATATATAGTAGATCACCCAGATTATTATATACAAGGAGTTATGATCATTTAAAGTTGGAGCAAAAATACGTTAGGCCTTAGTACTTTTTCCTGCACATTTTACTGTTCACTACTATTCACGATTCAATCGGAATGTTCATAACTCGTCGCTCGGGTGTCCGTTTTGGGTGTTCCATATATCGTTGGAAATATTATTTGATAATATACGCAATGGAAGGTCATCATCTAAGATATTCCGAACCAAAAATTTATAATTCATTCTAGAAGATAGAACCCGATAAGTTTACGCACAAAATTTCAATGAAAAATTTTCCGGGGTATTACATCATCCCCCTTGGAAACATTCATCCTCAAATGACGCTAGATATACCAAGATTAGATAGGGAATAGAGCATACAGATGAAACCATTCGTTAGACTCATCACCACATCGTTTCTCACTCCAAATGCAATATAGAATACATAAATTCAAGAAACTACAGCTGAACACATAATAAATTACAGCTGAACTATTGCAACTTTTATCAAAAGTGCATGTTTTAGGAAAGAACGGTACCTTCGGCTTGATCGAAGTTCACGGAAAATAGGTGCGGGTACTTGAATTGCATATCCGCCTCAGCTTCCCAAGTTACACCCTCAACAGATTGGTTTTGCCACAACACCTTGACCAAGGAAACTTCTTTGTTCCTTAGTATTTGGACACTGAAATCAAGAATCTCAACAGGAATCTCATCAAAAGAAAGATTTTCTTGAATGTCAGCACTCACAGAGGAATCCACTACCACAGCATCACTAACATGCTTTCTAAGCATGGAGACATGGAATATTGGATGAACAGAGGACAACTCGGAAGACAACTCGACCTCATAAGCTACCTTACCAACACGGGTAAGAATTTTATAAGGACCAACATAACGGGGACTAAGTTTCCCCTTCTTTCCTAATCTCTTCACCCCCCTTATGGGTGAAATTTTTAGATACACTAGGTCACTAACTTCGAACTCAAGGTCTATCCTTCTAACATCCACGTATGACTTCTGACGACTCTGTGCAGTTTTCAACCTTTCCCTAATCAACTTAACTTTTTCCATAGCC
>NW_025831319.1:0-1570 GCF_002878395.1 Capsicum annuum | reverse complement strand
TGTCAAGTCTCGGTTGCCACCGAGATTAGAGTATAAGTGAGGGGAAGACACACAAGATCACACAGCAGGGTGTCTCGACCCAATAAAGTATAGTAGTGCCCAAGATCACTTAACCTGGGCTCCTAACCATAGTCCCAATTTGGGAATGACATAAATTCAAGTACACAAGATCACTTAGCCTAGTACCAAATCCCCATGTCGGCAAACACGATTTCCAGTGATGAGCCCTTATACTCAAATACCTTCTTCGGGCATCCATCTATCTTATGTAAAATCAATGCATCAAACTCCATTTAATTCATTCACATATCTTATTTTGTAGGGTATCGTCATACCCGACTTGCAAGCCATCAATATCACATCATTATTTCATGCAACCATTATATTCATTAGATTTCAACATAACAACCTCTTATTGCAAGTCAAAACCATAACCATTTTCAAAATATTTCATGTCACGCTTGTCAAGATGATTTCAAACATTTCACATCATATGATAATTTAAAACGAGATCATATAAAGAGAGGAATTTCATATAATTCATGCTCTCAAGTTAACATCTTTTTGGAATACATGCATATACATATATCATATATCAAACTACTTCGGGAATAGGCCTAAAGACTAAATCAATATCATAAAACGTTTAAAATAGGATTATATTCATAATTTCAAAAACCCTATTTTTAAAACATAAAATTTTAAGCCCATCAGATTTTTGAGATAACCCCACGTACCTCTATATGCGACGATGATAGGTGCTTTTTAAAGCCTACGTTTTGGGGATTCTAAATATGCAATTAGTTTCAAAAACCCACGATTGAATATTGAGTTGCTTGGGTTTTTATTTTGAAACCCTAAGGAGAGTTCTTGAGCAATTTTTATGAATGAAGGTGTAATTTGGGGTATTTGGGAACTGAATTTTGTGTTTATGGATAAATAAGGGTAAGAAAAGGACCATTTTGCCCAAAAAATGGAGTGTTTAAGTCACTTGAGTAATAATATATGCGGCGCACACCTTATCGCATAATATAAGTTATGCGACACAAACTTTATCGCACACATTAGGTTGTGCGTCACACACCTTATGGCATAAGTTAGGGTGTGCGTCGCATACCTTATGCTGCACGACACTCTCCACTTTACGAAGCCATAACATCTTCCTCGGGTGTCGGATTTTTGCAAAATTAGTATTGTTGGAAATATAATTCGAATACCTTTCATTTGATATATATTAGGAACTCTAATTATATATATACAAAGAGTAATGGTCGATTAAAGTTTACCTAAGTTTCAACGTTCACTAAAATTCGAATGATAGGAAAACTTTCAACTTGTCCTTGAGCTTGGTGACCTCTATGATCTCAATTTATGCTCAAATAGGTTTCCACACTACATAATTTATTAACACACTAAACTTGCATTGGATTTATGGCTTTTGGAACCTTTACGTAAAGGAAATGACGATTTTCATTCTCGTCCGAAATGCGGGATGTTACAGATCAACAGGAGATAAAATATGATAACATGTTAGGTATAGATACATGTTTATTTTCTCATAATAAGCAGC
>NW_025831318.1:0-2106 GCF_002878395.1 Capsicum annuum | reverse complement strand
ATTGTTATGCTTTTAAGATCATGCCATGCTCTACTATCAATGCTATCGAGTCTTGGTGGTATTTAATACCCAAAATCTAGATATTTACCTAGAATTACAGTAGCTAGAAAATAGTCTCAATAATGTCACAAATAGTAGTACTCAGTTAGTAACAAAACTCAGTGAAACTTAGTCTAGTTCAGATTAGTTTAATAATCAGTGTCATTTAGTTGGGAGTAGGATTCAGCACCGAGCGAACCCAAGGATGGGGGCTCACCTATCAGTAGAGGGTGTGATACTTAGTAGCAGTCCTTGTGTTTTAGAACTATGTATCCAACGTAGGTTGAGATATCAACCTTCCAATTGAGGTTTGATAAGGTCTTTACCTGCCAGTTTAGGGTAATACTATTCTCACCAGGGAACCTACCAGTAGAAGGTAACTCTTAGTCCTTCAGGATGACATTCAGTGGATCCACATAGCCAGTGTCTGTACCCGTGGCATAGAACTGACACCCTTCCAACTGGGTTACAGGTTGGACCCCAATAATTTTAGAGAGGGGCATGGCAGTTAGATGATTACCTCATTCAATTTTAGTTTTAATCTTAACATAAAACTCAGTTCAGTTCTATAGAATCCGAACTGTCAGAAATAGTTACCCAGTTATCAATAAATCAATTATTAATAATCTTAAATATTAGTTACTCAGTTATCAGAACTCAGTATTCAATTTCAGTATAAATCTCAGAAACAGTACATATATGTATATGCACATATTGTATAATCAGCGTTTACAATAGTTTCAATTATCCATGTAGTCTTTTTAGTTATTCCATATTATTCAGTAAATTACTATTCTTACATATGAGCCCATGCATTCATTATTACCTCATCTAGCATACTAGTACATTGCATTTACTTATCGTATACTCTTTTCTACGCTATGATATCTCATATCATAGGTTCGAATGCTCAGGTTCCTGACCATACTTAGCAAGATTCAGTCAATAACAACAGATTCAGTAGTTAGTTCCCGTCTATCGAGGATATTCTTTTATTTTAGTATTATATTAGATTAAATATTTTATTAGTCAGAGTTAGTTGGGTTTGTCCCATCAACTCCGCATTCAGACATTTCAGTTAGAGGATTTTTAGACAGTATTTAGTTTTCAAATATTATTATCAGTTTCTATATTTATTAGTATTCAGATTATGAACTTTAAGGCATTTCAGCCTAACTTTTATATTATTTTAATATTATTAGTTTGTGCTCACAGCAGGTACCTATCATGGGTTAGCTTGTGGTCCTTTGGGGTTGTAATCACCGTGTAGCATTCGGGGTGTACACTCAGGGCGTTACAAACTTGGTATCATAACATAAGATTTAACAGAGTCCTAGGGATTCTAAAGCCACATCACAAAGAGTCTTGGGCATGGGTGTGTAGTGTATCACACTTATGGACAAAAGGCTATAAGGTATTCTTAGGAAACGTTTCCCTTCTTTTAGTATTCATGTCATGCAAGTGAGCATGAGTTTAAGTTAAACTCTTAGTGTAATTAATTTCTTCCTTCCATTTACAAAATATACCTCCCAATAAGACAAACAGAAGAAGGACTAGGAATCAGCCAGCACCTCTGCTCGTTCAGGCAGATCTACTGGATGAGCATGTCTCCCATGAAGAACTCAGAGCTATTCACCACTCTAGCCCATTCTGTAGCAACCCAAAATGAATGGCCAACTGTTGTTCAGGATAACCCAGTGGCCAATATTACTGCATCCAAGATTTGGGACTTCACCCGAATTAATCTTCTCCTATTATCAGGATCTAAGTCTTAATAGGATCTACATGAGTTCCTCGATTAGGTGCAAAAAGTCACAGATATTATGGGAGTGACTTCAGTGAGAGTGCTAAGTTAGATGCCTATCAGTTACAAGATTATCTCATACATGGTTTAAGGAGTGAAAGGTAGACCGGGGCACAGATGCGGATCCCATAGAATAGGAAAAGTTTGCTTCTTCTTTTCTAGATAGATTCTTTTCCTTAGAGTAGAGGAAATCCAAGGTGTTAGAGTTCATCAATATCAAGCATGGTAGCATGAGTATGAAAGAGTATTCCCTTAAGTTTACT
>NW_025831317.1:0-2101 GCF_002878395.1 Capsicum annuum | reverse complement strand
AATGATAGCTTATCATAGGGCTGATGACTTATCACAAATGTCGTCAGCCATACTACGCCTTTATTTACTTTAAATTTTAGCTCATTTTCTTCCATTCTTGTTGGAAAAAGTTGTATAGTAGCATACGAGTGGTATAGGGCAAGTCAAATGGTGCATGTGTGTGTTATCTTGGGGAATTTATCTACTATACAATTGGTGGGTACGGTTTGGGGGTGTTACTCGTATCCTTAGGTATAAGTTATAAAGTTGAGTCACATAGAAACCAGTAGGTAAGGTTATGTCAAGGTTGGGTAGGAGTTGGGTTACCACTTATACCCTTGGATACAAGTGGTAAGAGGGAGTTGTACCACTGTACGTGGCTTGTTTTAATTTAAAGCCAAGGAAAGTTTGGACATTTCCTATTACTAAGTCCTCACGTCATATAACACTATATGGCTTTCCATAACATTTATTAAAGGTTTAAAACACATCAAATACTCTCTCAAACACTGATACGCCCAAATTACAACTCTCGTTAGAAAGTGCAAGAGGTCGCTGTCAAATATAGAACCCAACTGGGTTGGGTGTCGTATCCCACAGGGAATACTATGATCATTAAGTATTTCAATTATTATTAGACTGTTGGTCGAAGGTTCCAAGATAAGGGGGGTTTGGTTTAAATGCACAATAATATTATCAGTGTAATGGTGAGATGATATGTGTAATTATATTTGATCACAGAGAATGACAAGTTAGGGTTATGTCCACCTTGTAGATTCTACTTCTCTATTAACTATGAGTAATACGGATTTTATACATGCATGCACTTATAGAGAGACGTATTCTAATTCTAAATCCAAATGTTTTTCAACCATTAAGGATTTATTCACCTTAGTTCTTTCGAATCCAAGTGTGCAACAAATTGTATGAACTCTCGAAGAAGTTAATCCTGCTAGGGCATTAACGTGTAAAATAGAGGTTGGAAACCCTATTTTCTCTTCACACTCTCTTTTCCAAATAGTAAATTTTCTATCGAACAAGTTATTGCTATAATGGCACATTCCCTATGTTTGTAACCATAAGAATTCAATCAAAATGAAGAGAGTAATGATATAAGTGGGTTAACACATCATAAATTCAAAAACCCATAGCAATAGAGAGTATACAACAAGGTTTCCATAACCCTAAAGATAAACTTAACTACTCATGAATAAAACAGAAATCAACATAGAAATATTCATCATACCAAAACTTAGAACGATCTTGGTGATGAAGGTGAATAGCAAAATTAAGAGAGAAACACGTTTCTCTCTCTCTGTCCTCAAGCTATGCCGCTTTCTCTTGTTTTCAAAATAATATAGAATGAATAATCCCTAAAAATTCAGCAATAATGCTTTTAATAACATCCTTCCCTAATAAATCGGTACTGCATCCTTAACTATTTAAAAATATTGAGTTTGCCCAGGAAAAAGTTTCCATACATCACATTCAGTCCAAAAGCTGCTTTCCTTGTTATGTGAAGTTTTCCTTTGCTGTCCACAGGTCCCCAAAGTGCTGAAATCTTCCTCATTAGTACCTGAAAAGGATGCTAATCACATAGGTCAGCTCACTTAACTAAAAATAGATTAAAAGTGCAAGAATTATGTATTTTATCCTCAAAACTTAGCTAAAACATGGGTAAGTTATGGTGCTTAGATATATAAATACGCCCAACATCATCACCCCACTTAAAGCTTTGTTTGTCCTCGAACAAAATAGTACATCCATGAGAATACCTTACGAAACTTCACAAGATCAACACAAAATTTTCAACAAGACATACACGGCAATTATTAACAAAGAGTAGATTTCTTGATCATTACTAGAAACAAATAACCCTCCAACATAGACTCATTAATATGGTTAATTCGTATACACAAGTTAAGCCAAAAAAAAATCATATAAAACGACCCAACAATCATCAACCATGTGCGCTCACACAAAATGTTACCCATAATCACTCATAGTTTTGCATTTTTCAGAAATATGGGTATAAGAACTTGCTTCCTCTCACTCTCACAAACAATTCTTAGATTACAACTGATGACCATATGCTTGCCCTTAGTGTAATGCTCCACTAATA
>NW_025831316.1:0-1095 GCF_002878395.1 Capsicum annuum | reverse complement strand
ATTTACATAGTTCCGTACGTCTTTTCGATGACTCCTCAGATCTTTTTTAGTAGGGTCTTTCCATCATTCTAACCCTATCCATATAATTTCTCTTTTCCAGTAGGATCGTGCCATCACCCCGACCCTACTCATATAATTTTTATTTCTCAATAGGGTCGTGCCATCATTCCGACCCTACACATATTTCTCTTTTTCAGTAGGGTCGTGTCATCATTCTGACCCTACCCATATACTTTTTTTTCTCAGATTGTAATCACTTTTCAGCCATAAAATCTAATAATCCAGCATGTGAGAATATTTCTTCTAAGTTTCCGGTTACTTTCGTGTTCAAGATCTACTCGTCTTTTGATTTTGAGATAACCCGTATATTTTATACCAGTTTTCGGTAATTTTCCAGCGACACATCGACTTTACGACAATATTTACTACTTTTCAAATCATTTTTTCAGTTTGTTCCGTTTCAATTAAGATCGCCCAGACGTTCAAAGCAGTCCTTACCAGTTTTCTTGCAGATATCTTCACCAAGTCCCTCACTGATTCTCATATTAGTTACATCCCTAAAAAGCTTGGTACATGTGTCTTCTATGCACCAACTTGAGGGGGAGTGTTAGAATATAAGTAGAAATAGGAATAACATATAAAATCCTACTTGGAAAAGGATTGTAATGTAGTGTCCTATTAGGAAAAGGATTGGAATGTATTGTCTATAAATAGGACCTCAATGTAATAATGTAGTTACAACAATTCAATAATATTTTTCTCTTATATTTCTCACATTTACAATAGAGAAAATGGATGCTTCTATCTTAGATCTTGATGGATAACAGGTCCGCCCCTCTATCCTTCTCTACGTACATCCCCGATTTGGTTTATTAGCTAGGAATAAGTTCAAATACTTATACAAGTACGACCACGAAGATGGACGCATATGAGAATGTAATGAACCTAGGGCTTGGAGTGTGCGAGTGAAGGACTTAAAACACACCAAACCGACCTTAATCTCACACTTGGAGTGTAAAGAGAAGTCTTGGAACACAAGAAGGTAGCACCTAAATACACTTGAAGGGAGCCTTGCTCTTAAAAGGGCATTTTGGA
>NW_025831315.1:0-1352 GCF_002878395.1 Capsicum annuum | reverse complement strand
GGCTGTGACACAAGTTGGAGCACAAACTGAAACTGGCCAAGGCTGACAAGGAAGTTCTAGGCCATAGTACCTATCCCCTATTGGCCAAGGCTGACTGAAATAATTAATCCCGAACAAGAGAGAGTGATATTTACCTATCCCTTACTACTGTTTCCCATAGTCTTCTCCACCTGGTTGTAAACTTTTTCCTTTTGTTGTCTTCTCAAATGTCGGGCTCATTTCCTGTACGAGTTTGATTTTGATAGCCGGTTAAGGAGGTTTACTAGAGCAAGCACTTCATTTCTTTGCACCTGCACCTATAATACATAAGACGAGAAAGACTTAGAAACATAGCTAGCCGTGAATACCACATATTTGTTCCAGATAGAGAGAGGTCTGCTGGCGGAATACAAAATAAAACTCACATGTTGATCATGCCGAGATTCACCATCAACTTAGAAAGGAATCTTTAGAGCAGTTCCAAGGCCAAGAACCAGCTTTGCCCATAGTCGACATTTCTCACATCCTACACAATCCATGGTAGCGCGGTAACATGAAAATTGCACACCAAATTGTTCAGTCATATGGTAAACAACATAGCAACAACTACTTTTGGCCAAAATACACAAGATTGCAGAAAGAGCCAAAAATCTTGTGTATGTATATGCATACATAAATAGACTCACAAGGTATCAAATTCAAACCAATTTTCTTACAAGACCAAATTATTTCTTTGGAGATACAGGTGGAAGAGCTTACTCATCCATTTCATCAGAGCAGCACTTGAACAGATTCTTGGGAAAGGGCAAATATCATTGGATTCAAAAATAGAAAAGCTACTAAGAAGTTATGTAGCTTTGACTCTTAAAAAATGTCAATGGGTGTGTCAGATACTCCAAAAGTAGCATTTTGGAGAGTAACATGGGTGCCTTAAAATTTTTGGAGAGTCCAAGAAACATAGCTAAGAAGCACAAAAATAAGATTTCTCAAGATATATAAAAATCACCCTCACAAGTCAGGGTTTAGCGTTTTTCCAGGGCTAATAGCACATTTAAGAAAAGGTTTTCAGAAACATCCCTGCACTTTGACTTGGACGAGTGAGTGCCAAAATACGTTATAGAAATTAATGAAAAGACAAAGTCGGCACAGAAAATCATCTTAAATCAAACTTCAATTGGAAGAATTAAATGCCATGATGTTTATGACAACCGAATTATAATACTTCTGAACAAATATTATTCTCGAGTAATGGATAGAAGAGTAAGAAACAGTACAGGAAAAAAAATGTTTGCTCTAAAACCATGCGAGGCAACAACAACCCATTCCCTCAACTAATGCGGGAGACATGGAAAATGCGTTTGCGATTGCAAATT
>NW_025831314.1:0-1084 GCF_002878395.1 Capsicum annuum | reverse complement strand
GAATGACTTCAAAATCAGTTATCTATAATTCGACTAAGTCTTCTGAAATGACTTTCCAAAATATCAAAATCGGCAGTTCCTGTATACCCACCGGGCTATAATGGTTTTACCCACTAGGGTTGAGACCAAAAAGTACTTTTCTAGGATTTCAGGACTAATTCTTAAATCGCCTGCTATATAGGAAGTAACAAAAGACAAAGAAGTTCCTGGATCTAGTAAAGAAAAAACATGCACATGCAAGATCTGTAACATACCTGTAACAATATTAGGAGAATTTTCCTTATCTTGTCGAGACTGAAGAGCATAGAGATGATTTAGGCATTGCCCACTAGTAGCACTGGAGGTGGCACCCTACTTGTTTGGGTGACTGGACTGAGCTGAAGAGTAATTCTGTTAACCCTGAGGACCTGGCTGAGGACAATCTCTGACTTTGTGGCCTGGCTTTTCATATCTGAAACAAATACCACTGCCAGCTCTACAAATATCCTAATGGTGCACGCCATAATTCTGGCAAAGAGAATAGGTTCGGGCACTGCTAACCTTACCCTGGGTCTTAGAACCTGGAGCTCTATCTTTGTTACCCTCTCTGAACTTAGGATTTGGAGCACTGTCTAAAAAAAGAGCTGGAACTGATAATTTAGGATAAAACTGAGAATGGTTTCCTTCTTCTGATTTAAGCTAACTAAAATTAAAGCTACCTGTCCTAGCTTTCTTTTTCTGCTTCTCCTTCATCTTAATATTTTGCTCCTCAATCTGCTAAGCATGAGTCATATGCTTGGCTAAATTTATGTCACTATTTAGCATGGCGGATCTGCACTCATTAACTATAATATCATTTACCACTGAAATAAACTTACTCATCTTTGTCCTGCTATCTGCAACCACATAAGGGGCATATCTAGATAATTGAGTAAACTTAAGAGAATACGCTTTCACTATCATATTGCTCTGCCTGAGGTTAATGAATTCTAACACGATTCACAAAAGTAGTGAAATTACATTTCAGTGATCAACTTTGTGAAAAAAATATTTTTTTTAAAAAAAATTGATATCTCCAGTGAGTACAGAGCATCAAATTTAATCT
>NW_025831313.1:0-1203 GCF_002878395.1 Capsicum annuum | reverse complement strand
AGAATCCGTATCCTACTTCTCCTTTACTTCCAAAAATAGGGAAGATTCAGAACTACTTTGGACCCAAACATTACCCTCAGCTGGGTAAAGCAATCTAACACCTAACCTACCTAAATGGTGTACTTCACGAGCTAACTCCTTCTTATCTTACTCTATATATGCTACACTACCCATGGACAATCTGCTAAGGGCATCTGCTGCAACATTGGCCTTGCCCGGGTGATAAAACATACTTATATCATAGTCCTTCAGTAATTCTAACCACCACCTCTGCCAAAGATTCAACTCTCTCTGAGTGAACACATACTGTAAACTCTTGTGATTCGTAAAGACATCAACATGAACACCATACAAATAATGCCTCTAGATTTGCAAAAAAAAAAAAACCACTGTATCTAACTCGAGGTCATGGGTTAGATAATTCTTTTCATGAGGTTTCAACCGCCTGGAGGCATAGGCTATATCCTTATCCTTCTATATTAAGACGCAACGCAAACCAATTCTGGAAGCATCACAATATACCATAAAATTATCTATACCATTAGGCAGGGTCATCATAGGGGCTGAAGTGAGTCGAGTCTTTAACCCCTAACAAAGCTTCTTGCAACAATCTTACCACTGGAATTTAACCTTCTTTTCGGTCAATCAGGTCAGAGAAGCCGCAATGGAAGAGAAACCTTCGACAAAACGATGGTAGTAGCCAACTAAACCCAAGAAACTCCTGATATCAGACAGTGAAATAGGTCTAGGACAATTCTTCAAAGCTTTTACCCTTTGAAGATCAAGTCGAATACCATTAGAAGAAACAATATGACCCAAAAAGGCAACTGACCAATGTCAAAATTCACACTTGCTAAATTTGGGAAACTATTGCTGATCTCTAAGGTTTTGCAAGATAATTCGAAGATGATCTGCGTGGTTGTTTTCACTCTAGCAATATACAAGGATATCATCTATAAACACAAAAATGAACAGATGTAGGTATGGTCTAAACACCCGATTCATGAGGTCCATAAAAGCTGCCGGGGTATTCGTTAACCCGAAGGACATGACCAAGAATTCAAAATGACCATAATGAGTGCATCTTTGGAATATCACACTCTCTGACTTTAAGTTGGTCATAATTAGATCTTAAATCTATTTTTGAGAAGTAGCTGGCACCTTCCAGCTGATCAAACAGGTCATCAATTCTAGAAAGATGGT
>NW_025831312.1:0-1193 GCF_002878395.1 Capsicum annuum | reverse complement strand
TTATTTGAGAAAAGAAATTTTTTCTTCTTCCTGCTTACGCAGAGAGCGGAACACAAATATTAATGAGAAACTCCTTATAAACTATGCTAATGATGACTTGTATCTTATTAATCTCAGGAGCTAACATTTGATGCCAAACTAAGAAAAGCCTTTAATTTATTGATTATCTACTTAGAGACTCTTTCATACACCTCTTGAGCTTCCAAGATAAATCCGAAAGACCTCTAAAAGTGTTAGGGTTCAAAAATTTTAATAGTAAATTATATGATTTCAACTTTATTTAAAATAATAATGAAGGTTGTGAACTACGTCTAAAAATATTATCTAAAAATAGAAAAAATAAAGAAAGAAAAAAATCGTCTGTATTTTTACCAAAAGTACTTTAGAACTTTGAGTTAAACAACTCAAACTTTATACTAATAAATAAGTTTTAACATTTAACCAAAAAAGAAAAGTTTTAACAAGAACATCTAAGTTAATGTATTGCAAATAAATATCTAACATCTAATTTTTTAAAATTAATCCATATTTTTATAAATAATCATATAACAATCAAATATGTGAAGTTAAAGGTTATGCGTGTGTCTTTTAAAAATACTACACAAAAAAAAAACTAATATGTAAGAAAAAAAATAACTTAAAATTATTCTAGTACTATTTTTGTATGTAAATGTATATATTTAAGATCTCTTAAAAATTTGACTTTAAATCATTAATTTTATTGAGACGCTTCTGCACACAACCACCGAAAAAAAGGATCACATCGTGAACGAAAACAAGATGATTAATGAGTGAACATTTCTTATTGGTAAAGAAAAGAATAAAATCATAAATATTGGAAATACTTATAAGTTCTTTAGAAATAATTCAGCATTGTGCATAAATAGAGAAGCGAAAAGAGATTTCTCTGTCTAAGTCCTCCTTAAGATTGTCATTGATAGCAATATAAAAACACCAATATATATAAAAACTAATAGCAACTATAATAGAAAAACCTAAAGAATTGGAATTAAAAACAACTCAACTAATATCTAAGCTTGTAGAACAGGTAGAAAACATAACAACGAAAATCAAAGACTTACAAGAAATAACAAAAAGATTAGAAGAAATATCACTTTCATGAGCGAAGAAGATATAAATTACAATAAAGCACTAGAAAAATCAAAAAATTATCATAGTGACCCTGAAGGACT
>NW_025831311.1:0-1397 GCF_002878395.1 Capsicum annuum | reverse complement strand
AAAAGGTTCGGGAAGTGTCAGAGGGAAGAAGTATGAGGAAGATACATCTACCATTGTAGTTGGACAACAGACATGGGCAAGAGGACCACACTATCGTTACCCACAGGCTCAAACCTAAGTTTATGCCCAAGCTCCACAGAATCTTTTCCAAAATCCATTATACTATATTCCCCCACCTATATATCCAATATACAATGCACAACCCTATGGTCAATTCCCTACTTACCCACAATAGCGTGCACCAACTCTTCAGAGTCATCATCAAACTCCACAAACATACCAAACCCCTTCTAGGTCCGATTTTTTATCCAAGCCAAACAATGAAATGAGGCAGAAGTCAAGAGATACCTTTATACCAATTGGAGAGTCGTACGCCAGTTTATTTCGGAGATTGGTACAACGGGGCATGATTACTCCTCTCCTTGGGTATACTCCTGACATATATTCAAGAAGTTTTGATGCTAATGTACGATGTGCATATCATTCTGATGTTCAGGGTTACAGTATTGAATATTGTCGTTCTTTGAAAAGAGAAATAGTAAAGATAATTCAAGATAAATCAATTATGGTGCAGACCATTGACAGTGAAGAAAGCTCTAGTCATGTTGATATGCAAACCAGTGGCTAAGATGCCAAGCAGAGCAATTGAGAAGTCACCCCTCTCCCTACTAGGAAGAGGTTTGGTAGTGTGTTTTATTTTATTTTTTGTTGTCTGAATTATTTCAGGGTTGTAGTTTGGGATCTATCTTGTTTTGTCCCTTTGTCGTTATGTTCAAACTCTATCTTTTATTCTAATTAAATGAAGTGTCCCTTTTTTCTTTGTATTTGAAATTTGTGTTGTTTGTTTGTTTTCTTTGCATAGCATATTTTATGTTGATTCTAGTGAAATGATATGCTAGCGGAATTTTTAGTCAAATCTTGAAATCCAGTTTAACCATGAACATTGAATCAAAGGGTTAAAGTTAGAAAAATAGAGCATCCGAGAAAATAGGTAGAGTGTTGAGATGTTTGATGACAAGTTGAAGCCTTCTTTGAAAATGAAGGCACTTTCTTTGAGAATCACAAGAATAACTTGGTCATGAATTCAAAGACACGGCTCAATTAGGTCAAATAGTGGCTGCATGAACAGAAAGAAAATTATCTCCATAAAATCATGAGTCATTTAATGTGAGGAATGTACAACAAAGGTGGAGTTTGCTGAAGAAGTAGCGACGCACAGACTCAATCAAAGTTAATGCTTAGAGGATGTCACAAGTGATCTTTGTCTCTCATTCATATTGCATGATATGTACTTGCATTTTCAAGGATTGATATGACGAAGGCATTTCATTCTGCTATCCAAATATCGTGTCATTATTTGTTTACCCCATTTGATATTTAGTCCTATTGTCTTTCAT
>NW_025831310.1:0-1456 GCF_002878395.1 Capsicum annuum | reverse complement strand
TATAGTAGTGCGTGGTACTCCAAAGAGAGAGAAGATATTCTTTTTGAAAAAAACAACAACTCTCTTTCCTTCTTTATCCAATAAGGCAAAAGCTTCAACCCATTTTGATACATAATCAACAACAACTAAAATATACTTCATACTATACGATCTTACAAAAGGGCCCATGAAATCGATGCCCCATACATCAAATAATTCCACTTCAAGCATCTTAGTCAAAGGCATCTCATGTCTTTTGGAAATTGACCCTTACTTCTGATATTGGTCATATTTCAGCATAAACTCATGGGCATCCTTGAACAATGTTTGCCAATAGTAACCACTCTGTAACACCTTCCTAGCCGTTCGGTCACCTGCATGGTGACCTCCAACTGGGGAAGCATGACATGCTTCTAATATGCATAATACATCCACTTCCGGCATGCGTCTCCTTATAATATTGTCTGCACATCACCGAAAAAGATATGGCTTATCCCAGAAGTAATGTGTCATATCATGCAGGAATTTTTTTCTTTGATGGAAAGAAAGATTTTTTGGGATGACCTCACTTACAACATAATTTGTATAATCAGCATACTAGGGAAATTATTCCACAGTAGCTGCCAAGATCTCCTCATTAGGGAATGCATCATTTAATTTCATTGCATCACTAATTTCCTGTTCATCTTCCATTCTAGATAAATGATCTGCAACCTGGTTTTCAAAACCTTTTCGATCTTTGACCTCAAAGTCAAATTCTTGTAGCAGCAACACCCATCTAATCAACCTTCGTTTTGCATCCTTCTTCGCCATCAAGTACCTCAAGGCTGCATGGTCAGTTTGGACCAAGCCCTAAACTTCTCAAAAGCATACACTACAACCAGAAGTTCCTGCTCAGTGATGGTGTAATTATTTTGTGCTTCATTTAGTGCTTTACTGGCATAATATATTGGATGAAATAGTTTGTGCCTCTTTTGTCCCAATACAGCTCCAAGGGCAACACCTCTTGCATTACAAATGATCTCAAATGGGTTTGACCAATCTAGTTCAACAATAATAGGGGCCTCAACCAACTTCTTTTTAAGGCATTTGAATGCCTTCAAGAAATCATCATCAAAGGAAAACTTCACTTCTTTGTCCAAAAGTTTGCAAAGTGAATTTGCAACCTTCGAGAAGTCTTCTATAAACCTCCGATAAAAGCCAGCATGTCCAAGAAAACTATGCACTCTCTTCACTGAAATGGGAGTGGTAGTTTCTCAATAACTTCCACTTTTGCTCGATCAACTTTTATCCCTTTTTCTAAAATTTTGTGGCTTAGAAAGATGCCCTTCTTTACCATAAAATGACATTTTTCCTAGTTAAGCACCAAATTGAATTCAACATATTGTTGAAAGGCTATACTCAGTTTCACCAAACACACCTCAAATAAGTCTCCCACCATAGAGAAATCATCTATGAATACCTCTATGGTGTCCTC
>NW_025831309.1:0-2267 GCF_002878395.1 Capsicum annuum | reverse complement strand
GGATAAATTTCCAAATATATAACTAGATAAAAATTAGGAGATATAATAACTTTGGGATAGGTCTACTTTCTAGACCAACCCAACCAAGTTAATCCATCCTATAACTAACCAACCAGACCAAAAATGATAACCTAATATATATAATATATAAATTATATCCATTCCATACCTAAGTCCATAGTTGCCTATACAAAGCCTATAAACCAAACCAAAGAGTATCTTGTCAAGACATGCCCCCGACTACAGCCAAAAACCAAAGTCGGTGAAAAGACAAAAGTATGTAAAGTAATCCATGACATAAAATGGATGCCTTCCAAATTATAGAAGATCACTACTTCAATCCAACACCGATGATCCCTGAATCTGACCAATGAGCAGGAGAAGTAGTATGGCCAATTTCTGCATTGCATAGGGATATAGCCGCCCGAAGATGGGTTATAGGGTGAACGCTAGAAAGTACTCAAGAAAAGGATGAAATAATACCAACCTTTTAAAACCAAGTAAACCAACTATATACATTCACAACCTTACATATAAATATATATCCATATTGGGAAAGGGAACCAGATTTAGAAAGATTTTAAAATCATAAACGTGGGTATGTGTAGTGTAATCATCATAATCTATCCACAAGCTATATGGGTCCAGTGTTACCCCCTGGATGGGCCTCGATATGTGTAGATGCACAAACCAGAGATACCATAGAAGTAGGGGATTCTTGTGTACCCTTAGCTCTTTATGATACATATATGTAAGTGTGAGGGGATTCCCGTGTACCCCTCAAGTATATGGTCATCATGACCAATTCTTATGTCGGTAAACATGAGTTTCCATTGTACATCCATTGGACTTAGACCTTCATGGGTAGCTATCACACCACGTTATTATTTCCCCATTAAAATCATTACCACCCTACCAAACCACCAATTCCATTTGTTATTAACTGAGACTATCATTAGTGGTATCATCATACTAACTATAGCTTACAAACAATGTCTTTAGCCAACTTTAGGGGATTCCCACGTACCCCATAGGTTACATTATTATGTTTACTTGAGGATTACTATGTACCCCACAAGTGCATAATTATTAGTTTTACTTGGGGGATCCCGTATACCCTACAAGGTTTTCAATTAAACCATAACCAATGACTACCAAGAACTTACCATTTAACCATTCCAAACCATTTATACCGTTTAAAGCCTTTTAACCTATTCAAAAATTGTCTAAACTAATTTAGGATTCCATTACCAAACCATGATATTCAATAGTTTCAATGAAAGTTCAATAAAATAGTAAAAATATTCTCTTAGACATTTTATCAAACATGTTGAGGGCATAGCTTTACCAATACAAAGACCAAAACTAAAGCATAAACCATAAAATTTAGGGTTACCCATGACCATTTGTTATAACATAACCAACAAGAACTCATATATTCAAACCATCACAAAAAACACGTGAAAACATAATTTAAACCAAAAGTAAACAATTCACAACAATACGCACCAAAACCCTCAACATTGGTTTTTAAAACCAATATTATGATTCACAATCAATGTTTAAAAAAAATAAAATTATGCATTTAGTTGGAACTAAGAATGAGGGAGGAGTAACTTTCCTTATACAAGATGATTCATGTAAAGAACTTGACCCCTTTTGCCTTTAGAGGGACACCTCTTTGAAACCCTAGCCTCTAATCTTCAAGAGATGGTTAGAGAATGTTTTTGAGATGTTTTGACCCTCCGGTGAGTGATATGAGAGGTCAAAACATGGTATATAGCATGGGGACATAAGGAGCGTGGGAAATATTTGTAATGCCCTTAGCTTACAAGCTGAAAACCAACTCGCAGGAGGGTATGAAGCCGTACCCTAGGGTATGGGTGTTACCCAATATCATAACCTAAACCTCACTTTATTACCCTATACTGACAAACATGCGAGCATATAGGGCTAACTCATACCCCAAGGTAAGAGAAGTACTACTTATCCATACCTTGGATAGATTAAACTAGGCTAAGCATAAATCATCATATGACTTAACAAGATACCATTCTTACCTTATCACATGAGAAGTAAGATATCAAATTGTATCTTGGATAGAATAAACTAAAACTCTATCTATCATACTATAGAGGAGTACCAAACCATATTTTAGCATACGACAAGTATGTTTAAAATTTACCTTGTCCAGAATGTCCAAAATTCAATAAATTTTGTAAGGGCCAAAGTTTAGGGAGTTTCAATAATTGACTTGCAAGCTCTAG
>NW_025831308.1:0-2981 GCF_002878395.1 Capsicum annuum | reverse complement strand
ACACATTGTTTACTTTTTTTGAGTTACAAATTACAAACTCTATGTTTGTTTATGCTTCCATCAACTTAATTATAATTGTGAACTAAAATAGAATTATTTTGTGAACTAAAATAGAATTATTGTTTAATCAAGTATCTGTGGGATCGATACTTGGATTCTTGAAGGCTACTTTACCACTTGATAAGACACAGTACACTTGCATGTGCACTTGGTCACTGTCAAGTTTTGGGTGCCGTTGTCGGGAACTTATAATTTGGTAATTGTTTATTTTAGTTTTACTTTTAGATTTCTTTTCTGTATTTTACGCTTGATCTTAGTTTTGTGATTTTAGGAAACAGGTTTTAAGGTTAGGAAGTTGGCAAGGAATAGGGATTTTGTTTAACCAAGCCTCGAACCCAAACAACACTTCTATCAACAAAGGAGAGATGCAATCCGTCTCCCCTAATTTCTACAAATAGAAAAAGACCAAGAGAATCATGCTATAATGGCTGGAAAACAACAAGCACGTAGGATGGTTCGAGAAGTGGCAGTCCCACTTCTGATGAACTTGACATCCCCAATTCAAGGACTGGCTACTATGGGAAATTTCGAGTGAAAGAACAATATGGTGCAGGTTTTTATTAGTAGTGGACAGTTTGTAGGGCTTTCATACGAGGATCCACAAGTTCACTTGCAGACTTTCATTGAGCTTACTGAAATATTCATTGCGACAGGGGTAAATATAGATTATTTGAGGCTGACACTTTTTCCCCATTCACTTTTGGGGGAAGCTAAACGGTGGTTGAATATGGAGCCGGCTAATTCAATCACTTCATGGGATGACTTAGCTAGAAAGTTCCTCATCAGTTTTTTCCATTAGGCAAGACTACGAGACTTTACAGTGAGATAGTGAGCTTTAAATAAAAGCTTAATGAAAATCTATATCATACTTGGGAATGCTTCAAGGCCCTTCTTCGGGATTATCCACATCACCAATAGTCTAATAAGGTACTTGCTCACACTTTTGTAAAAGCACATGATCATAGTACAAAGTTTTTGCTAGATTCAGCTGTAGGTGGTCAAGAGCTAGAATTGACTTATGATGAGCTATACACATTGTTGAATCAAATGGCATAAGTAAATCCCTAGTGGAATTCAGATGCTAGAAATGCCACAAAAAGAATTACAGGTGCATTGGAGGTGGGCCAATTCACAACATTATCAGCTCTGGTTTCTATATTATAAAATTTAATAAACACTCAGTTTAGAAGCCTAAAATTTTGAAGCACATAACTTGTGGCCACTATAAATGCAATCCAACAAGCAATAAGTTGGTGTGAAATCTGTGGGAATAGCGTTCATGCAGCTTCCATGTTTACTTGAAATCTGGAATCAGTAATTTATGTGGGTAATGCTCAAAGGCTAAATTATAGTAATGGCTACAACATAAAGTGACAAACTCAACCATAGAATGCATAACAACAACAAATTCAGTAACCACGGGCTTTACCAAATCAGTCAAGTAGCAATATGGAAGACATAATGAAGCATATTTTAGCTGGGCAAGTACAAATGGCTGCGGATATGAAAAATCAACAGGTAGAATTGACAAATTAGAGAGCGGCCCAGAGAAGCTTAGAGTTGCAGTTGGGCAGGTACAACAAGAATTAAAACTAGGCCTCAAGGTAGTCTTCCAGAAGATATAGAAAATCTAAAAAAAGTCATGGTGATCACCTTAAGGAGTGGTAAAGAGCTTCAAGGAGAACCTTTAAAGTCAACTAAGGAGGTAGATGTTGATGTGGTGACTGAACAGGTAAATAAAGAAGTTGCTGAAAAATCAAGGAAGTCCAAGTACTTGAAAGAAAAAGTTGTTGAACCAGAAGTAAAAAGACACTGCCACTACCCTTCCCTCAGAAGCACATAAAAGTGAATGAGGATGCAATATTTAAGAAGTTCTTTGAATAATTTAGAGAGCTTCACATTAATTTACCTTTGTTACATATTTTAAAGGGTATGCCCAAGTACGCTAAGTACTTGAGGGATGTGGTTTCTAATAAGGTGAAATTGCAAGATATGGGGGCGATAACACTTACTGAAGAGTGTAGTACAGTAATGACATAGAAAATTCCCAAGAAATTGAGAAATCTAGGGAAGTTTAATCTCCCTATCCAAATTAGGAGTAAAGTGGTTCACATATTGAGTGACTTAGGGGTGAGTATAAATTTGATGTCTCTATCTCTATTTGAAACATTGGGCTTTGCGAAGCCTAGATCGACCATTGTGATTTTGTAGGTCGTAGACGGATCCATGTCATATCCGAAAAGAGTAATTGAGGATGTCCTCATAAAGGTCGGTAAATTTATTATCCCTACTAACTTTATTATTCTTGATTTTGAGGCATACAAATAGGTACCAATCATCTTAGGGTATCCATTCTTAGAAACTGGAGGAGCGTTGATTGATGTTAGAGAAGGCATGCTCAAAATGAGTGTAGAGGATAAAGAGGTGGTATTTGAGTTATACAAAGCACCCATACTAACGTCCCACTATAAATATTTATGTATGATTAATGTGATTTAAGGGGACAAGTACGGGGTGGTTAGTACAACAAAGGCCTCTTTTGACTACCTGATTGAGTAGCCTAAGCCTTTACTGCCAAATCTTGATTTGACGATAATTGATGAGCCTGAAAAGGCTACAGTTGAAAATTCTGCTTCACATAAGAATTTGCACCCAAGAGGGGTGAAAATAGTAAGAAAATGGCTCCCAAAGGGGAGTAATAAGATGAAAAAATTTGGGTTGAGTTGGACTTGATCGTGCTGCAACACTAAATCAAGCGCTGCTTGGGAGGCAACCCAAGTTAAGTAGGTATGTTTTCTTTTTATGTTTTTAGTTTTTATTTCACATAGTTTTTTATTTTTATTGAGTTATAGGTTGATGGAAATTTGAGTAACAAAAACTTTAGATAAGGAGCATGACAAAAACTGAGTGTGGGGTCCCAT
>NW_025831307.1:0-1285 GCF_002878395.1 Capsicum annuum | reverse complement strand
AGTTAGTATGTTTATGCACTCATGCTCAGCACCTATGTGAATATTTTAAGTAGTCTCAGGTGATGTATGGTACTAAGGTGGAGAGTATAGTTGAGAGAGTATTCAAGGGATATGTCTAAGCTTGAAAATTTATAGTTGCAGTGAATAAGTCTTAGTCACTCTATATTAGATGATGATTTTTAGGCCTCGCCTCATATTAAAGAATTCTAGCCACGTTGTGATGTCTTATTCAGAAAATACCAAGATTTCCTTACTGTCTAAAGTTGCTGGCAACTCAATAAAAAGAGCGTCAGAGAAAAGCTCCAATTAAGTTTCAGTCCGTAAAGCCAGTAATTCAGTGTAGCAGTCAGATGGACAAATTCGTGGGGTGTGGTTTTCCATCTTTCTATCGAGTCGTATTATCTGAGGTCTTAAGAAAGTAACTATTCAAAAATTGAGCAACCCTATGGTTTCGAGTTTAGCTCATTACGGTGTCATTCCTTAGTTTAAGATCCCTTATATATAGTCACGATTTAGTTCGTAGGTGACCTGTGCATCTTCTTAGTTTTTCCTCTGTATCTCAGCCAAGTCAGCATTCTTCAGGGGACACAATATCCCAAGGGGGAGATGTACTACAACCCCCCTGAGTTTTTATGACCTAAACCTTCCATCTTTTCTTTATGTAATGAATACAACTTAGAGTAGTGGGTACTCATATATGGACCCTCAAGTTCCAATCTCATCCATAAGCCATGCATTTAGGGGCTCAGTTCTTTTCAGGGTAATTAGTTTCTGTATCACGATTCAGGCTCAGTTATGTTCTCATATTCCCGTTCATGCGTATTCATTAAATAATCTCGAGTTCAGGATCAGTGATTTGGTATTCTTGAGAATCTCTCCTATGAAAGAAGCGAAGAGGTTGACAAGAAGTGGGAAGCTCAGCCCTCAATATGTAGATCCTTACCGAATTCTCAGCCGTTTCAAAAAGGTAGATTATGAGCTCGAGTTACCTTCAAACTTAGATTCAGTACATCCAGTGTTTCATGTCTCCTTACTAAAGAAATGAATAGGTGACCCAGCAGCCATAGTCCTTATAGAGGAAATAGATATGTAGAACAGTCTTGCTAATTAAGAGGTTCCAGTCAAAGCCCTTGACTATCAGATTCACTGACTGAGGAACAAAGAAGTCCCTCTAGTCAACGTTCTTTGGTAGAATCAGTCAATTAAGGGAGCTACTGGGGAAGAAAAAGAAGATATGCAAACCAAGTATCCTCACCTCTTCTCCGCGAACTCAGACTTAGCTCAG
>NW_025831306.1:0-1086 GCF_002878395.1 Capsicum annuum | reverse complement strand
GGAAATCTATTGGTTTAGTACTATGAAGAGAGACATAGCAGAGTTTAAAAAAAGGTGTGCAACTTTTCTAAAGTTTAAGATAGAGCACCAAAGACCTGGTGGTACATTACAAGAGTTTGGTATCCCTACTTGTAAGTGGGAAAAGGTGAATTTGTATTTTGTGATTGGTTTACCCCATTCGAGTCATCAGCATGATTCAATATGGGTTACTGTAGACACATTGACTAAGTCAGCACTTTTTTTTCCATTTCATACATCCTATACAGCTGAAAATTATGCTAAGTTGTATATCCGAGAGTTAGTCAAACTGCATAGAGTTCCCTTATTTATCATTTCAGATAGGGGTACTCTGTTCACTTTCCAGTTTTGGAGAGCTTTTCAGAATGGTCCTGGTACCTAAGTCCATCTTAGTTTAGCTTTCCATCCTTAGATAAATGGTTAAGCAGAGAGGACCATCTAAACTATAGAAGATATGGTAAGGCCATGTACTCTTGATTTCAAACGTATTTGGGATGTGCATTTGCCATTGATTGAGTTCGCTTATAATAACAGTTATCATTCTAGCATTCAGATGGCCCTGTTTGAGGCTCTCTATTGGAGGAGATATAGATCACCCATAGGTTGGTTTGAATTGGGTAAGGCCGCTTTGCTAGGGCCCAATACAGTGTTTAAGGCTATGGAAAAAGTTAAGTTGATTAGAGAAAGATTGAAAATAGCCCAGAGTCATTAAAAATCCTATGCAGATGTGAGAAGAAGGGACCTCAAATTATAGGTTAGTGATTTAGTATATCTGAAGATTTCACCCATGAAAAGGGTGAAGAGATTTGGCAAAAAGGGAAAGCTTAGTCCCCTATATGTTGGCCCTTATAAAATTCTAATTCGTGTTTGGAGAGTAGCTTATGATCTTGATTTGCCCGCAGACTTAGCAGTCGTTCAACCTATTTTCCATATCTCTATTGTTAAGAAGTGCATCGGTGACTCCACTATTGTAGTTCCTTTCGAAAGCTCAGATATTCAGAATGGCCTTTCATATGAAGATATTCCAATTGAGATTTTAGATCATTAGATCCGTAGACTAAGGAACAA
>NW_025831305.1:0-1142 GCF_002878395.1 Capsicum annuum | reverse complement strand
ATCCTCTTTTCTTTCATGATCTATCGTGCTTACATCTATCTCTATCTACTATTAATTTGTGCTATTTTATAATAGAATATGCCTCCTCGCAGAGCTAATGCCCATATAAATGATAACCATCCACCTCCGTCCGCAGATCCCTTGAATGAGAACGTGTCACATGCAGAGTTTTAGGTAGCTTTTCAGGTGCTAGCCCAAGCTATGACGGCTAATGTTTAGGGTAACTATCAGGTTGTAGTCCCCACCGCAGCAAGATGGGTATTTGGCCGCAGCTAGAATTAGAGACTTTATGAGAATAAACCCGCCAGAATTCTTTGGGTCGAAGGCAGGTGAGGACCCACAACTCTTTCTTGATGAAGTAAAGAAGATCACCCAGATTATTCATGTTTTTGAAGAAGAAAGTATAGAGTTGGCATCCTATAGGTTGAAAGATATTGCTTATAATTGGGTAGTGATATGGAGGAAGAATAGGGGGGATGCAACTCCAATGACTTGGCGAATATTTTAAGATGCTTTTATAGAAAAGTTCTTCCTACTTGATATGAGGTAAGATAAGATAGAAGAATTCATGAAACTGAGGCAGGGCTCTATGATAGTGAAGGAGTATTGCCTCAAGTTCAACCAGTTGTCTAAGTACGCCCCTGATCAGATGGCTGACTCTATTTCAAGCATGAGTAAGTTTATGACTGGTGTATCTGGGCTGGTGGTTAAGAAGTGTAGGAATGCTATGCTCAATAAAGACATGGATATTTCTATATTAATGATACACGCTCAGCAAATTAAGGCAGATAAGATGAAGGAATGAGAGAGAGTGAGTAAGAGGGCTAGAACAGGGCAGTTCAATTATGGTCAGAATAGGTCCGAAGGAGGAAATCGTTTGCAATTTCAAAATCGATCATCTATGCCTGCACCTTTATTATCCAGTTCTCCCATACCTAGAAGTAGACAGGAGCAGTGGGGGTAAGTCTTCTATGTCCAGATCTTAAAATAGTGTGAGTGCAAAGCTAAATCTTCCCCTATGTGCTAAGTGTGGTAGGGATCATGAAGGTAAGTATTTGTGGGGTCAGAAAGGTTGTTATGGTTGTGGCCAGGAGGGTCACAATATTAGAGATTGGTCATATGCTAGGCAGAGAAATAGATAT
>NW_025831304.1:192734-203864 GCF_002878395.1 Capsicum annuum | reverse complement strand
GCTCTTATTTCCTAATGAAGAATTGTATGTGTTTTATGTAAGAATTGGCCACCATTTGTTAAAGTCTTGAAAAGAGAGTGATTTACATAAGTTTCATATGTTTTTGAGATAAGAACTCTCTCATGTGATGTTTAAATCTTTTGGTGGTCATTAACATAATTTTGAATGAAAGGGCTATGGACATGATTTGATATGATATGGCTTGCAAGTCTAGGTATAGCAACACCTATTATGGAATGCCTGTAACATAAAAGAAAATAAGGTCTTAAGTAATGCATGTTTTAAAAGGATAAAAATGGGCTCTAAGAGAGTTATATGGTTACTCAAATAAGGCATAAGTTCAGACAACTCATTGTCCAAAATCGTGATTTGTTGATACGGGTTTTATTATATGTTGTTCGGTAACTGGGATAACATGGTATGTCGATAAGTTGGACATACTCTTTCATGATACTCCAATCCTTGCAGCAAACGTTGATTGGGGGCTTGGTCGATGAGTTAATGGAGGACTCATATAGCCCGTGGGTAGTAAGTCGTAGGGTGTACCATCTAGCTCAGAAGTAAAGCAAAGAGTTTAGTTAATATTTTATAAGCATGAATTGAAGCCTTTTAAATTATGTCGATGTGTTTTTACATATAAATTACGCTAAATTATTTTCATAATGCTCTCAATTATGTTACATGAAATATATGTTTGAAATGTATGTGTTGTAGTGGATGAGGATGCTTTTTTCTTTAATAGAGGTTTCAAATTCGAACACCAGCAATGGAAAAATCCATGATAGGAAGGGCTTCTTCCAAATGCTCTTGGGAGTTACGAATCCGAATTAGACAGACTTTAATGTGGATATCGAACACCGAATGAGAAATAAAAAAAATACTAGCTTATTCTAAAGCAAAAACTATTCCAATATATCAGTACATATTGAAAAAATAAAATGGAAAAATCCGCTACAAAGTCAGTTTCTTTAATAGAGCTATGATCTGTATTTATCTTCTATATTTTGTGTCCTGGCATCTCCCTTTGCATGTACACACCTTCATTAGTTTAGGAATGGGTAACCGTTATTTTAAGAATTGGTCTGTAAATCTTGAGTCAATCCTAAGCTGCTAAGTACGGTCAATAACCTGTGCGTCTGAACTTATGATATGAGACATCATAGCGCAAAGAAAGAGTATGTGTTAGTACTTTGAATGTAATGCTATACTAAGTGATGTAGGCTGATATACATGGGTTCATATACATGAGATGATAACTGACTGAATGAACATCGTGAAGTAACTGAGTTCTGGTAACTGAATACTAGTAACTAAAAGTTTAGACTGATACTGAAGTACTGAATTATAATGGTTGTGTAACTAATAACTGAAAACCATGGTTTTGTAGAACTGTCTGAGTTTTTTATTGAATACTGAGATTGAAACTATAACTATAACTGTAGAAGTGTACATTTCACCAACATACCCCAATATAAACTGACTTAGGATTAAACCTATGACCTCAGTTAGAAGGGTGTTTACACCTTGCCATGGGATACTAACAAAGTAGGGTCAACCCTAATCTGGTAGGAAGACTCATAAAATATATATATGATAGCATCAACCCTAGTCTGGCAGGAGGAGGACTTACCCTATGCTAGCTACATAGTTCTGTAACACAGGGACTGCTACTAAGGGTCAAACCCTCTGCCGGAAGGAATGTCCCCATCCCTGGGTTTGCTCAGTTCTGAATCATGCTCCCAATTGAATTGGCACTGAACTAATCACTAGACTCTACTAGGCTTGACTGAACTGACATTGATCATGTTGACTGACTGAACTGGACTGAGTGCATTGAGTTCTGCTAACTAACTGAGTACTACTATTCTTGACCTTTACAAGAATAATTCTATAACTACTACAACTAAGTAAACAACTAGTTTTCGAGTATTAAATACCCCCAAGACTCGATAGCATAATAAATAAAAAACATAGTAAATCTTGAAAGCATAGTAATACTCAATTGTTCACAATTCATTCATTAAGTCATTTTGTCAAACTCTTGGAGGTCATGGACTTGTACATGATTGAGAACACATGCTAACATTTCATGATTTCATTATTCAATTTACATGGACATTCTATCAAACACTTGGGGAGAATAATTAATGCACATGACAGTGAACAACACATGAACATCATGACTACAACTTAAACTTGCAAATTCAAGGGTTTTGACATGAAAGATTCATAATTCAACACACATGATAACATAATTTCATGAAACCCATAAAAGATCTCAATTTGAAATCCATACAACAACTCAAACATGGGCATAATTCAATTCATAACATGGAAATCATAATTCAAGTTTTTGGAAAGGTTTCTTGAACTCCAAGGGTGGAAGAAAACCCAAGGATGAATACCTAACATACCTTGATTGTTGATTTTGTGAAGATTATTGGCGAATTCTTGAAACTTGGACTTGAATTTGAAGAAAATAGGGCTTATTATTGAGAGTATTTTGTGACAAGATAAGTATATTTGCCCCTTTGGATCTTTAATTTCATGATATAGGTGGTCAAGATGGGTGGAAAATGACTCATTTGTCCCTACAAACCTATAACTTAATACATATATTGTGCCCAATGATGCAATTGGCATCGTACCACATCAAGGGGATAGACGCGATCACCGACGTATCATGTCAATGGTTTCGATATGATAGCCAACGCGACGAGTTAAGATCGTATTGGATTGCTATTTTTTCCATCCAAATATGACTCAAACGATGTTCAAAAATTTTGAAACTCACCCAATATGACTTATTGACATCCCTGATCATGGATCAATTTAAAATTCGACAATCTAAGGACGAAAAGATCATAAATAATGTCATTGAAATATCAAGGCCAAAAATGAGACTAAGTGTCAACACTTCACTGAAATTTTCTATGTCTGGGATATCTTTTGGCATACTATATTGGACTAAAATGACTAGGACTTTGCGTGGTCTTACAATATCTCCCCTTTGAGAACATTCATCCTCGAATGAGAGTGACTAAACTAAGAGAAACTGTACTTACACTGACATGCATATCTGAAGCATGATTGAATTCTGGAGACATGACTGAACTGTTTTATGAATGCATGAATGATATGAGAATGTTATACAGCTATAACTGAGCATGGAATATAGTAATGCAGGGGTGAATGCAATAAGTAAAACTGATTTCATACATAATCTTAAAATATGCATGCTAAGTGTAAGTAGACTCACCAATAGGCTAGAATAAACTAAAAATTGAAATATCCCAAATCATGAATGACAAACATACTCTGATAAGACGGTGAATCTCTACACTTAGTTTCTGTAGAGTTATACTTTAAGGATATAAGTAGAACTGAAGCTGGAATATGGTAAAACGTGGCTACTGTATAAATATTGAGTCTGAAACTACTTGATAGAGACTAAAATAACTCGAGGATCTGAGTGTACAATCATGCTGAGCACGAATACATAAAAATACAACAATAAACATAGTCATATAATAAACTTATCTGATTTACTGAATGACTTCTAGCTGAATACTGGTCATGTGAGACTGAACTGTACTTATCTGAATAATTGGAATGAAACTGTAGAGTACTATACACATATGTTGAGGACTATCTAAACAACGTGAGATAACTGAGCATGAATGCGCGAAAACTGTAATACCTGGGAATGCAAGACCAAATGTATAACATGATTTTGAAATAGTCTGTAATCTGAAATACTGAAATACTAATAACTGAATAATTGTATGCTATGGTCAAGCAAACCTAAAACTGAACTAATTTTCGTGAATACATGCACTGACATGAGAATAGTTGTATGGCTGAGATATAAATAAGAGAGTCATCTTATGAGTAACTATTACTTCAAGCTGGACCTGATTTCGTGAAGAAAAGATGGGAGATTTAGTACACAAAAAGCTTGGGGGTATTACATCTCCCCCTTAGGATAGTTTGTCCCCCGAATGATACTGGCTTAAATGAAATACTAGGAAAACCAAGATGATGCTCGGGACACTTACGGACTAAATCATGACTGACTATCTGGGATCTAAAATATAATGCATGAATTGAGTTGGATTCACAATTTACATGGATGCAAACAAACTATTTCTTAGAAGGGATATATTCATGAAACTTCAGATAGTAAGACTAGATCGAAAGATGAAAACACCATAGGAACCTGTTTGTCTGACTGCCAATCTGAATTACTAGCTATACAGACTAACTCATACTGAAAGCTTATACTTAACTGGAGTATTTCTTCAAAATTCTTTCTAAGAAGTTTCAATGGCTTTTAAGGAGTAAGGAATCTTAGACATGATCTGAATTAGACATCTTGATATGAAATCACAACAGGCTGAAATTTGGTAATATAAAACACAGGCCTACGAGACATCAGTTAGGATAGAGCTACTAGGACTTATGCACTGCAACTACTATCTTTCAAGCTTAGACATACTGCTCAAATACTCCCCTAACTATACCTTTTTTCTACCTTAATACTATTTTTCACCTGAGATTACTGAAAATATTCACATGGGCACTGCTAACTCTACCTACTAAAGTGTGAGCTGGACTGAATTCTCCCACCATGTACATGCCTACTTAGATCTACAAAATATACCATAATACTGTAGTACTAGTCTGAATCATGAATTTCCACACAGCCTGCATTTTCACAACCTCTCATCTCATGAATAATTCTGATTTTCCTTCAACAACTAAAATACAACCTCTTACTAGCCATTCACCAATGCGGAATACATTTATCCACTTACACAACAACATGACATCCAAGCCTACCTTCATATCTATAGACTCAAGTAAAACAAGCATACAACAATATTTCTTTGACATGAAATATTTACTCTCTCCTATTTAAGCAATTTCTCATCACTACGATCATTTTATAAGGAGAGATCATTGAAAGGCTAAAACATGACATGAGGACCTAAAGCATTGATGAATTCTATACAGAACTTGACACTTAAAAGATGCCCGAGAAATAAAATATCAACATCATAGGTTCATCAAGAGACCTAAACTGAGGGTATACATGACATAATTTGAATTTCCCTGATAATTAGGAGTGTTGCGTGAATACTGGAACTAAACATACTGTAGAGCATGAGTATATGAGCCATGAACTGCGTGACTCGAGTTTGGAATTTTTTTGAATTCATGGAACAAGATTCGCACTACTGAGCAAACTGGAACTCCTTATACGAGGGACTGGAATCATACAGGATTCTATGGAAAGTGTATGAATATGAGCCATAAGCATAGAGTTGATATGTAAGGCATAAGTAGATATCATAATAACTGAAGTACAAATACTAAAATAAGCATGGGCCAGGCATTCCCCTCCCTACTATTGTTCTACAACATACTGGCATCACTACTAGAATCTAAGAGCCTGACTTGGTCACTTGTTCTACTATCTCCCCCTTAGATTAAAGCCACCATTCTTAGTCTGTGGACCACTTAATACACATCTCTAAACTGTACTAAAACCACTTTACTCTAGAGTTTGAGATATAACAATACTCATAAACACTAAACTCACCCTGAAAGACTGGACCTGAAAGTGTAAGACCCTACTCCTGATACTTCCTTTTGAGGTAGATCTCTTAACTTTCTATAGAGCCAAATACATTATGTAGCAACTTAAGAACTGACTAACTTAGAATTTTCAACTCCTCTTTATGTTGGCTCAACATTCAAATATTTAAACTTAGGCCCTAACTCATAACATAGATATCACCAATTTTTTAATAGCTTTAACACTTTCATCGTAGCCTACTAATATCACATTCACAACACATGTTTCAAATTATAAACTTAAATTCTTGTATACACTGCTTCACCTTTCACATGGCTAGTTCAATGTATTATATGCCCTACTCAACTTTAGATAACATCATCCCAACTCTACTACTGTTGCTAAACTCTTGGTTTTATGCTTCAAATTCTAGATCATATCCTATCATAGGATTCTGAGAAGTAATTTGGAAACACATATGACTCCTAAGTACTAAAGAGGTACTACCCCTTCATTCAATAACTGGTTCATCAGGATACTGAAGATAGACAACTCTACTTCTATAGCTAGTTGAGGAATAGCATGAATGGAGTCAACCCATGCCGAGAATGATATCAAAATCCATTATCTCTAACTCTTCTAAGTCTGTTAAAGTAACTTTCTGAGATACCACAACCAGACAGTTCTTGTATACCCATCGAGCTATGATAGATTTACTCACTGGGTAGAGAATTAGAAGGGTTTTGCTAAGATTTTAGGACTGAATCTAAAGTTGACAGCTATATACAGAGTTATAAAGGAAAAATAAGATCCTGAATCTAGTAAAGCATAAATATGTAAATGGTAAAATTTTAACGTATCGGTGACAACATCAGGATAACTTTCCTAATCCTATCAGGACTGAAGTGCGTAGAGCCTATTTGGGAATTTCCCACTAGTGGCATTGGAAATGGCACCCTGTAGAAATGGGTGACTAGACTGAGCTGGGGGGCAATTATGCTGACTCTGTGAACCCACCTAAGGGCACTCGCTGATTTTATTACCTAGTTTGCCATAAAAAAAACATAAACCACTACCAGCTCTACACACCTTTATGATTCCTTCCACATTCTCCTCGAAGCGGATAAGTATGAACATTCTTCCTACTACCCTGTGAGTTAGAGACTGGTGCTCTATCTCGACTATCATTCTTACACTTAGGCACTGACACACTGACTGAAGATGGAGTTGGGGCTGAGAATTTTTGACAGAATTGGGAGTGGTTATTACCCCTTGACCTCGTCTTAAAACTACCTATTCTGGGCCTCTTATTCTTTCTCTCTTTCTTTCTACACTTCCCTTTATCACTCTACTAAGCATGAATTAAAACCCTAGATAGGATAGCAGCCTGCAGATTGCTCTGAGCAACTACTGAATAATCTAAGGTAGTAAAAATAGCTATGAATTTGGCATGAGAGATACGCTCATTTGAGGAATCTTTCTGAATAGGCGGAGATGCAGGCTAATTCCCATTTCTTATTTAGTTGGTCTTTTTGAGAGGCATGTTCTGTAAATGAAAGGGAAAATTGGATTAGACAGAGATTTTAACTTGAAATCATGCTTACTCACATGATATGAATACTGAAAGAAGGAAAACTTTTTCTAACAACGTATCTTAGCCCCAGGTTCATAAGTGTGGCGCACTACACACCCATGCAAAAGACTCTACTTGATGCAGCTTTCAGACTTCCTAGGATTATTTAGAACCTTAGGCTCTGATACCAAGTTCATAATGCCCCGAGTCTACACCCTGGACGTCACACAGTGCTTACGACTCAGAAGGATCATAAGCTAACTCATGACTGATACCTACTGTGAGCACTAAATAATAATAATGAAAACATATATGGAAGTATAATTGAAAACTCCATAAGGTTCTCAAAATACTAAATAATAATTGAGTGTATTGATAATAATATCTATAAATTAAATAATTGAATGTGCTATTCTGAAAGCCTCTAACTGCCTGAATATGGAGTTGATGGGATAAGTCCCCAACTAACTCTGACTACTGAACATACTGGATCTGCTGAAATGCTGAAATAAAATAATATCCTCGATAGATGAGGACTAACTACTATAACTGCTGCTGATAGCTTGAGCTGCTAAGTACGGTCAGGAGCCCAAGCATCTGAACCTATGATATGAGACATCATAGCATAAAAAAGAGTATGTGTCAGTTTTTTGAATGTACTAGTATGCTAAGTGAGGTAGGCTGATATACATGGGTTCATATGCATAAGATGATAACTGACTAAATGAATATCGTGAAGTAACTAGATGAGAGTACATGTAAACTGTAACTGCTGAACGTGCTGAATATGCGATAATGCACATATAGCATTTGTTTGAATTAGACTAAAACTGAAGTACTAAGTTCTGGTAACTAAATATTGGTAACTGAAAGTTTAGACTGATACTGAAGTACTAAATTTTGATAGTTGTGTAACTAATAACTGATAGTCATGGTTTTGTAGAACTGTTAGAGTTCTTTACTGAATACTAAGAGTGAAATTGTAACTTTAACTGTAACTGTGGAAGTGTACATCTAACCGACATACCCCAATATAAACTAATTTAGGGTCCAACCTGTGACCCCAGTTAGAAGGGTGTTAGCACCTGGCCATGGGATACTAACAAAGTAGGGTCAACCCTAATCTGGTAGGAAGACTCATAAAATATATATATGATAGCATCAACCCTAGTCTGGCAGGAGGAGGACTTACCCTATGCTAGCTACATAGTTCTGTAACACAGGGACTGCTACTAAGGGTCAAACCCTCTGCCGGAAGGAATGTCCCCATCCCTGGGTTTGCTCAGTTCTGAATCATGCTCCCAATTGAATTGGCACTGAACTAATCACTAGACTCTACTAGGCTTGACTGAACTGACATTGATCATGTTGACTGATTGAACTGGACTGAGTGCATTGAGTTCTGCAAACTAACTAAGTACTACTACTCTTGACCTTTATTAGAATGATTCTATAACTACTACAACTAAGTAAACAACTAGTTTTTGGGTAATAAATACCGTCAGGACTCGATAGCATAATGGATAAAAAATATAGCAAATCTTGAAAGTATAACAATAGTCAATTGTTCACAATTCATTCATTGAGTCATTTTTTCAAACACTTGGAGGTCATGGACTAGTATATGATTCAGAACACATGCTAATATGTCATGATTTAATTATCAATTCACATGAACATTCTATCAAACACTTGGGGAGCATAATTAATGCACATGACAATGAACAACACACAAACATCATGACTACAACTTAAACTTGTAGATTCAAGGGTTTTGACATGAAAGATTCATCATTCACCACACATGCTAACATAATTTCATTGAACCCATAAAAGATCTCAATTTGAAATCCCTACAACAACTCAAACATGGGCATAATTCAATCCATAACATGTAAATCATAATTTAAGTTTTGGAAAGGTTTCTTAAACTCCAAGGGTGGAAGGAAATCAAAGGATGAACACCTAACATACCTTGATTGTAGATTTAGTGAAGATTGTTGGTGAATTCTTGAAACTTGGACTTGAATTTAAAGAAACTAGGGCTTGTTCTTAAGTGTATTTTGTGACAAGATGAGTATATTTTCCCCTTTGGATCCTTAATTTGACGATATAGGTGGGTCAAAATGGGTGAAAAATGACTCTTTTTCCCCCATAAACCCATAACTTAATACATGAATTGTGCCCAGTGACGCAATTGGCGACGCGCTGCATTGATGGGATTGACGTGATCACTGATGCATTGCATCAATTGTGTCAACGTGATAGCCAACGTGACGCGGCAAAATTGCATTGGCTTGCAGTTTTGTCTATCCAAACATGACCCAAATGATGTCTAAAAATTCTGAAACTCACCCACTATGACCATTGACATCCCTGATCATGGATTAATTTAAAAATTGACAATCTAAGTTTGGAAAGATCGTAAATAATGTCATTGAAATATCGAGGCCAAAAAATGAAACCAAGTGTCAACACTTAGCTAAAATTTTCTAAGTCTGGGACCTCTTTTGGCATGCTATATTGGACTGAAATGACTAGGTGTAAGACCCCACAAAATTTCTAAGCTTAAATCAGTCCTTTAAGCTTATCAAGGGGGTCCCATACTTAGAAAATTCTAGCTAAGTTCCTCGACTTAGTTTATTTTTGTCCTTCGAAAGTTGGAAATCGCATCGCCCAACCCTAATGTGCTTTAATGGTTTGTATTTTGTTAACATGATCAGAGAGGTCCATAGGTATTCCCAAACAAGTTTTGGATTTTTTGGACCTCGTTTAGACCATGTTTGGTGTCCCAAAATAGTGGACCAACACGATCTTGGCGCGCCGTGTCTCCTATCGCGTTGGTTTACATTGTTTCAGGGAATGCCAGTATAACTACTGAGGATTAGTGCGATCATGGCTACAATGTATCACCAATTGCGTCGATGCCCAGTTTTCAGTCATTAATTGTTTGTATTTTTAAAGGCAGAAGGGTCAATTTTCCACCCTTATATATGCCTATAACACGAGATTCAACCCTTATTTTACCAAAATATTTTTTTTACTCTCAAATACTCTCAAGAACAAGTCTAGGGTTTTCATAGGAGCTTTAAATTCAAGAGATTCTACCGTTAGTTTTTAAGAATTTTCCATTCAAGGTATGTTAAGTGTTCATTCATGCATTCCTTTCATCCATAAAGCCCAAGAATCCAATTTTAAATTATGAATTGTGATTTTTATGTTGTGGATTGATTATGTTCATTTAGTTATTATTGTAGGATTCCCAAGTTGGAGTCTTTATGTGTTGTTCATGAAACTATACTAGTATGTGGGTTGAATTTATGTAATTGAGTTAAATTAGGGAATCATGTGGTATTAATTTGATATCATGCCTAAGTTCTAAGTTATGCATACTAGGTGTTTGATAAAATGCCTAAGAGAATAATACTTATGCATTATGACTCTATAGAACCTAAATAACGAATTCATGTTACCATTATGTTCAAAATGATTCTCATGCTATTGTTATGCCTTGTAATAGATTGATGTAATGCTTATGAGATTAGGCTTAGGGTATTATGACATGTGTATATGCACTCTTATTCATGTGTAAGCCTTTGGTATGCAAATACTTCATGAAAATCTCCAATGATAGTACTATGAATTATTGATCGTGGTTATGTATTCAAGAATTGTCATGTGTTGTCAGTTTCATGCTATCGAGTCCTGGGGGTATTGTACCTGAAAACTTAGCTGTGTTCCTAGAGCCAACATCAATTTCATGATAAACTCATTTACGCCATGATTAGTAGTAGTCTCAGTCAGTTTCAGAACTCAGTAGAATTCAGTCAGTTATATAACTCAGGAAAACTCAGTAATCTCAGTAATCTCAATCAGTTATCAGATCTCAATAATATTTTATCAGTTAACGAAACTCAATGAACTCAGTCCAGTTTAGTTCATTTAATCATTTTCAGTGTCTATTCAGATGAGAGTA
>NW_025831304.1:173574-189734 GCF_002878395.1 Capsicum annuum | reverse complement strand
TTATTTTTATCTTCTTGACTTAAGATGTTTTATTAATTCATATTCTAAATTAAATATTATCGTAATTAAATTATTTAGTATTCTAGGATCCTCGTTAGTATTATGTAACCTTTTGTATTCTAGGTATAAACTATATAGTTTATTTTCGATTTCTTTTAATGATTTATTCTTTTCGTAAGATGTATCCATTAATTTATGTCTTTTAATGATTTATTCTTTTCGTAAGATGTATCCATTAATTTATGTAATTGTTAAATACTTTGTAGTAATATTAATTAACTGTTTTTCTTTGTTGTTGTATCTTTCACTTCCATATATCTTATTAACATATTCAATTTTATTGATATTCATATTTTGGGGGGTGATTAAATGGTAGTTGATTAAATTCTTTGTTATAATATTCTTTCTCTTAGTTTTTGTAAGTCTTCTATATTATTTTTAAGATATTCTAAATATTCTATATCTTTTGTTTTAAAATATTCAATTAAATTTATTTTTATAAGGTTTTCTGTTAATCTTTTTTCTTTCATTTCTTGTCTCCAATATTTTAGATATTCGTAGTTTATCATTTTATTCTTCTAAAGTAAATGTATAATAATCTATTCTATTTGTACTATATTTAATATCTTGTTTGAGGTTATTAATACTACTAACTATTTTTTCTTGTTCTCTTCTTAATGAATTTTTTAAACTATCTAAACTTTTATCTTTGTTTTTTTCTAAATTTTTCAAGGTTTCGTATATCCATTTTAATTTTCTATTAGATTTTCCATTATTTCTCTAATTTGTTTTCTGTGATTAATTTCTTTATGTAGGTCTTCTTGGTTTTCTCTAATTTTCTTAATATATTCTGATATTTTTAGTCTGTATAATATCCATCTGAATCTAAATTATATTGATGTTCATAATATATGCGTAAGTTTTCTGTATTGTTTAATAATTCTTCCTCTTCATAATATTATAATTTTTCCCATATTATTTTTTTATGTCTATAATTTATATATTTTTAAGTATATACAAACAAGTATTTTAATATCATCTGTCATTTAGGCTTGATTAAATGTTTTTTTCATAATATTTACTAGCTGTTTGTTTTAGTCTAAATAATTCTTGCATATTTTCATTAAAAAATTCTATCTATTTTACATCTTTAGTTTCCATATATTTGTCTAAATTTATTTTCATTTGTTTTTCTACTAGTTGTATGTTTCTCATATCTTTTTTCCAAAATTTTAGATAGACGTAATTTATCATAGTTGGTGTGTACATAAGTATTTGTAAGAGTAATTAGATATGTATGGTATGTAATTTACTCTAGTCATATAATCTTTACCAAATATTTTTTCTAATATGATTTTTCTTATATCTGTTATTTCTATATCCTTAAGCACATACAAAATAAGTATTTTAAATTTATCTATCATTTCGTCAGATGAATAATTATTCATTTTTCATAAAATGCTATTATCAAAATATTCCTTCCAATCTTATACATAACAAAATATGATCATTTTAGATTACTATATACTAGATTATTCTTAAATATCATGTTCGTCGGTCACTATTAGCATGGTAATCCAGATACTTTTCCCTTAAACAGCGCCTCTACTCTGGCTACTCCCCACCATGGCTTCTTGCCTCATTGGTTTCACCTTTAGGATGACATAGTTCTTAGGGTTTTTTTTATCCGTTTCCACTTTGTTAATAAACTTCTTAACATGCTATTCTTCGAATAATTCTACTATAAGGTAACTAACATGAACTTATTTTATCATATCATGAGTGTTAGGAATTTATGAATTTAGCTATTCATAACTGTAAATGAATATACTTATTCTGGTAGGTTTGGTAATTCTAAGTTTTGTTCCTCCATAGATTTTTCCATTGAAATATATACCTATTTTTTAATAAATAAGCAAAATATTTGGTGTAGACAAGAGAGAGTTTTTTGCTTCAAAGCATGAAGGTTTGCCTTTGCACTGCCTTCAGTTCTTCTATTTATAATTGAAATTTATAGATGATTTCTTTGCACGTTTCCTAAAATGAATTGAAAAATAAAAGCCTATACTAGTCTAGGCTAGACTAATTAATGTTTACAAAAAAGTCTTCATCTTTTGAAAGAAAACTTTGACATAAAGCACTAAATGACAAAAAACTTTAAATGCCTAAGACTTTACATCAAAACTTTGTACAAGATTTTACGTAAAGTAAAGTTATGCTAATTTATTCACATGTTTTTTGTCTTTATCTCTTTCTTCCTTGTATCTACTTTGGTTATCTTCTTTATTTTTTTGTCAGTGTAGCATCACATCTGAAATAAAGTTGTGCTTGCCACTATATCTGCTGCATATGTGGTCTTTGTATTTTTGGCCAACTTTTTCACAAAATTGATCCATAGCTTCTTCTGAAATAATTTCCTTTCTGATAGATCTTGTTAACGGTTGTTCTTCTGGTCTAAGGAGTGTTAATCCCTATTTTCTAAGTTCTTCCATATCTCGGTCTCTAACTTCTTTGCAAGTTGAATAAATCAATGCTTGATTCCTCGAATTATATATCCAAACTATTTTTTTATTTCAATAATTATTAAGTAACTCTGATAATATATTACTTATTCCAATAACTCTTTTGTTGCGGTAAAATTCTGGTATCTGCGTTTTTGATATCTCATCCTGTTCTCATACTTCTTCCGGAATAATATAATCTCTGGTCATACCTATTTTGACCACATTAATAGTCTGTTTAATTTCGTCAAATAATATTTCTGCTGGTGCGGAATAAAATCAAACATAGAATAATTGTCCGTTGGTAATTCTCTTCCTGGGATTAGTTCTATTCCTGATATTTTCTAATATAATACTAATGATTTATCTATATTTGTATCTGTTATTGCTACTGAATAATTCGCACTTATTATAAATTAAAATTTTTGGTTTATTAAATTTCCTTTTATGGCAGTTATTATACTTTTTTCTATAGGTTTTATAATTCTATCATCTGCTAAATATAATTCTATTGGTTTATCTATTACTTATCTAAAACATGCTTTTATTAATATCTCTGTACCTCTAAGGTGTACATATTTTATTGGGTCTCTACTTTTTATATCGTTTATTTCTTTATTAATTATTCTTTTTGTTACTAGTAGTATACTAGCTTTACCTTTTGCATATTTACAGTCTATTACATGTTCTTTTTGGCTTACTACATAGTATTCTTCTTTTCTTCTACTAAATATATTTTTTATTGTTGGTATTTTAAATATTTTTTCTACACTTAAATCTAATTCTTTTCCTTTTATTTCTTCAAATATATGACTATCAAATATTATTTTTTGATCTGTTCCTTCTTCATTTAAATATTCTTCTTTTGTTATTATTTTTATATCTTCTTCAGTCATTTAATTCATCTAATTCACTATCTATTTCATTATCTGTTTCATTCTCTGAAATTTCATTCATACTATCTTCACTTTCTAATTCGTAATCTATATAATCTATCTGCATATATTCTATATTTTCTATTTTTATTTCTGATATTTGTTTATTTTTTGGGTTTTTAGGTAATTTACAATCTCTAACTAAATTTCCTAATTTTTCGCAATTATAACAAGTACATTCTTTTATAGATTTCTTTTTCCTATATGGTCTTTTATGTTTATAATTTTTTACATAATATCTTTTTCTTAGTTTCTTATATTTATATTTTGATTTTTTGTATTTCTTATATTTCTTATGCCTTTTTCTTTTCTTATAATATCTTTCTTCGCATCCAAATTGAGATGCTATTTTATCTTTGCAACATGCTAAATTTCTTATTGATGTTTTTTCCATTTTTATTTTTTCTCTATATTTTTCACATAGGTTCTATACCACGTTGTAAAAATTTTATTCTTGCTCCTAGAGTATCTACTATTTTTGCTTCATCCCAACTTTTTATTATTTTTGAAGTAAATGGTTCAGGTAATTTACTAAAATATAATTTTCTTATTTCTTTACTTTCTTCTGTATTATATATTCCTTTATAATAATATTCTTTAAATGTGCAAGTATATTCATCTATGTAACACATATTACATATTGCTAATTTTAACATTAAATTCCTATTTGTATCTTTCTCTTCATTTTGTTCTTCTTCTGCTATTGTCATGCTGCTAAATTCGTCTTTTATAGCTATTTCATATTTTTTAATAATTCTTTAGATGTTAATTTAGTTGTAGTTATTGATGATGTTTCTTCTGTAGGTTTGTCAGTTCTTAATACTCTTTTGATGTTTCTTCTGTAGGTTTGTCAGTTCTTAATACTCTTTTACTATTTTCAGTTAGATTTGAAAACCATAATTTCACTGTTCCTATTAGAGTTCTTTCTATATGTTCTGGTGCATCTGTTACATTTATATTATTGTTTAATGATTGTTTTGTCATATATCCTATCCATAATTGTATTGTTTTTTCTGTATCTATTACACAATCTAAGTCTAAAAATTTATAATTTTTATTAACTATTTGTTTTGGTGTCCATTTGTCATATTCATCCTTTAGATTATATCTTTTAAACTTATTCTTATAATATGTAGGTTTTCTCATTTCTGATGTTCTAGGTATTATATTTTCATCTTCTTTTTTATCAAGAGTATTTATTTCTGTGTTTCTATTTTCTAAGTTTTCTTCATTAATTACTTCTTGTTTTTCATTGATTTCTAAATTTTTTGTATTTGTTAAGAATTCTATATATGTTTCACTATCTTCTGAATCATAATTATCTGTTTCTTCAACATCTATTGTATTTATTTCTAATTTTTCTTTAAATTGATTTATCTCGTTTAATAATTTTTGTTCTTTATCTTTTTCTTCTTTTTCTTTCTGTCTTTTTTCATACAGATCTTTTAGCATTTGTAGTTCTTTTTCTAATCCAGCAATCCTACTATTTTTAGTTTCTTCTATTTTTCGTATTTCTTCTGTAGTTTGTTGTTTTATTTTTTCTATTTCCTTTTTTCTATCTATTTCTTCATTTTCTTTTTCTACTCTTACCATAGCTGTCAATTTATCTTCTAATTTTAATTCTTCTTTTTCTAACATTAAATATAAATGTTCACTTATTTTCTTATATCTTCATCCTAGATTAGAAAATACTATTTTTATTTTTAATCCTTCATGGTTTTCATATATTTTTTCATCTATTATAAATTTTTCTTTGTTCATTTTTTATTTAATTGTTAATAGATCATGTTGGTATGAATATTCTAGACTATCTATTATTGATTCTAAATTTGATATTTCTTCTTTTTGTGCATTTATTGAGTTTTTACTAACTCCGGCAATTATGTTATATTGTAGTCTTTCTATCCTTATTTTTAATTCTTTACATTTTAGCTTTAATTCTTTATATTTTGATAATTTTTGTACATTATTCATCTAAATAATATTTTGGGGAATATCTAAATCTAGTTTTATCAGATAAGTCATGATTAATAAATTAATCAATTAAATCCAAATATATACTACTTCCATAACTTTAAACAACATAGGCTTTGATACCAATTGTAGGGGGGTGCGGATTTAGGCGCGGTAACTTTACTAGATAATAAATAGTTGAAAAGTCTTTCAGTCATCTCATACTCTAAAATATTGTAAAGGAATTACTCGTACTACTTTTCTTCGTTGCTAATTAGTTGCAGTCTTTACTGAAAATAGATATGTTTTAATATTTATAATTTCACAAAACCTAAGCATAATTAGTTGTTTGTTTTTCATTTTTATCCTACGTAATAAATATGGGGATATATTAATATAGTGCAAAAAATAAAAACATTAAATGAAGATTGGTAATACATAAAGATAGTTTAGTCAAATTAATACTTTTCTTAAGAGATGTGCAACATAAAAATATCACAAATATATAGAAATGAAGGAAGTGTCATTTAAAAGAATGTTGTTTAAATTATAATCTATTACTATATGTTTACGTTTTCTAATATTTAACAGTAGAAACTAACAGATGTAATATGAAGTAGTAGACTCTGTTGGGTTCGAATTGAGAGGGCGACATGCGGAAACTTAAAGTTTGCAAATTAAGATGATGACAATTCAGATGACACAAAAATATACTAAAAAACATATTATTGAATATGGTTTGATCAATTGGCCTACATATTAAAAAAACTAACATTATTGAAAAGCATGAAAACTATGGGAGAAGTCTCCCCCTAAAAAAGACTCTTTAATAACTACGTTGTGGATGCTATTGTGTTATGATATGAGAAGGGGGTCATCTATTTATAGAGTTTCAAAACCTTTCCTATAAGAAAGAAGTTAGTCAAATATGAAAAAGTTTTATATTTTTCTTTCAGGAAAAGTAAAAGTATTTATGGTTACTTTTATTTTCCTTACAAGAAAAAGTAAAAACTTAATTTTGGTAAGAAAATCAAGAAAAAACCCTAACAAGTTTTTCCTTTTTGGCTTGATTTTCTGCAAAATATTCTTGATCCTCCTTTTTGTGCATAATCTTCGTTCTTCTCAAATTCTTCATATATCACTGCTGTTTGACATGCTTTAAAAATTGAAGCTTTTTGGATTAAAAATATATAAGTCCTTTCGTGTTAAAAATATTAGAGCCTAAAAGTAAGTTTTATTTTCAAATATGTAACAACAGGATTGTTGAAAAAATATGATTGACAATCATCTCCATATGTAGTTTTTGAACATATATCTTCATTATTATCAAATTTATTGCAACTTTGATCTTAAAACCATCCTTAATAAAACCATCTGATCTTTGAATCATTGGCTCTGATACCATTTGTTGGGTTCGAAATGAGAGGGCGTCATGCGGAAACTTAAAGTTTGCAAACCAAGACGATGATAATTCAGATGACACAAAAATATACTAAAAAAAATATTATTGAATATGCACAAAAAGAAGAAATATTATTGAAAAACATGAAAACTATGGGAGAAGTCTCCCCCTAAAAAAAACTCTTTAATAACTACATTGTAGATGCTATTGTGTTATGGTATGAGAAGAGGGTCATCTATTTATAGTGTTTCAAAACCTTTCCTCTAAGAAAGAGGTTAGTCAAATATGGAAAATTTTTATATTTTCCTTTTAGGAAACGTAAAAGTATTTATAGTTACTTTTATTTTCCTTACAGAAAAAAGTAAAAACTTAATTTTGGTAAGAAATTAGGAAAAAATCTCCTTTTAAGAATGCTTAAGATTAAAAACTTAAATATTCTATTAAATCAATTATTGGACTTCTCTTCCAACTAAATAACTAATTATTCTGAAAATAGAGAGCTAACACATGCAACATAATACAGTAGACTTTATCCTTTTTCCACTACTAAAATTAAGAAGCTGAATATTCTATTAAATCAGCAATTATACTTTTTCTACAACGTGACTAAAGCACTAATTATTCGAAGTAACAGATGCAATCCTATAACTTATTATGTTGTATTGTATGAGTCCAAAGATGTAACAGAATTAGACATTGTGTAAGATATGGTGCTAAAAGCATACTTGTAATTATAGACTTTTTTAATATATTAATGTAATTGCACGTGCAGTGGAGGAGCTAGGATTTTCATTGAGGGGGTTCAGAAGTAAATATACAGACTAGTTGAAGGGGGTTCAACATATACTATATATACATAAAAATATTTTTGACCATATAAAAGTAGTATAATTTTTCGACGATGGGGGTTCGGATGACCCACCTCAATTCAATGTGGCTCCGCCACTGAGCACGTACTTTGTACACTGATTATTTAAAGTTGAAAGATTTTATCTATTGGAGAAAATACCCTATTACCCCCCTGAACTATACCCAAACCGGTGGAGACACACCTCAACTTAAAGGGGGTCCTATTACCCCCTGGACTAATTAAAAGTATAATTTTGATACCCTTAGTGCCTACGTGGAACATATGTGACACACACGTGTGTCTACGTGGCACACACTGTGCCTACGTGGACATTTCAATGTGTTGTGCCACGTATGTGCCACGTAGGCACTAAGAATGTCAAAATTACACTTTTAATTAGTTCAGGGGGTAATAGGACCCCTTTTAAGTTGAGGTATGTCTCTGCTATTTTGGGTATAGTTCAAGGGAGTAATAAGGTATTATCTCTTTCTATTACGAAGATTTTTGGTGAAGTATAAAAAATTCAAATCACTTTGAACAGATTCTTCACACAAACATAAATATATATTTTAGTGTAAGCATATATATATATATATATATATATATATATATATATATAGATTACCACTAGAAGTTTCAAGTAGTTGATGAATCATCATCAATTTAAATTATATTTCTAGTACAATTGTTTTTTATATTTAAAATCTTTCCTTGTTTATTTAGTTGATTTAAAAATTTTAAACTAATAGAAGAAATATTAGTTGTCATTAATTGTGATGATTTCTAATAAAAAAAGATTTACCATAAATATATTTAATTAATTTTCAACTGTTAAATGTTAGAAAAAAATAGTGAAAAGTCGATTTTATCTAAATCAAAGACTTTTAATAAAGGAAAAAAGTTCAAATAATATTTCTAAAGCCCTTTCACACTTTTAGTATATTATAGATATAGATATAGATTATAGATATAAATTCACCAATTTATTAATTGTAAATCACAAGATATAGTACTTTTCTAATTCTTTTTAATCTTGATTTGTCAATAGTTGTCAAGTATTAGATAATTTATCAATTGCATGTGAATCTCCCTCTTCCAAAATTGTAAGACCTCGTAAGATCCTAAACTCATTTCAGCTCACTCTTGCATGTAAGAAGGGGACCAAGACTTAGAATATTTTACTAGATGTTAGGACTTATCTATTTCTAAAGCTCTCAAACCTTGATGAACTATTCTCAGCCTTTCCGACATCGAAAAAGTTGTTTTTAAGTTGATTCAAGATCGGGGAAGTCAACAATACATCTCGGGTGAGTTTCAAAATCTTCGGACAAGCGTAAGGACGTGTTTGGACTTCCAAAACAGCAACACAAGGCGATTAGCCTGCGGCGCCCCGCCCAGTCTAGTGCTGGGGAGAGCCCGCGACGCCTTGCCCATTCTGGATCAGGTATTTTCTGCAGTTTTATTTTGCATTTTCAAGGACAAGAGGGTCTTTTTCCTTCACTTAAGTGGTCGATTACACAGGATTTCAGTCCCAAAATAGCATTTTTGCCCCCAAATTGATATTTCACTCAAAGTTCCCTCAATAACTAAGCCCTAGTTTCTCCAATCCCAAGATCAAGATTCGATCAATCACCAATAACACTCACAAATTCAACTACTAAGGTACGTTAGATGTTCATCCTTAGTTTCCTTCCACCCTTGGAGTTCAAGAATCCTTTTACAAACTTAAATTATGATTTACATTCTTAAATTGAATTGTATTCATGTATGTGTTGACTGTGTGGGTTTCAAACTAAGAAAAGTATGAGTTTCATGTAAACGAACTAGTATGTATGTTGATTCGTGAAATCCTCATAATAAAATCCTTGAATTGTGAATTAAATGTTGTAGTCATGATATCCATATGTTGATCATCTTCATGTACAAGTTCATGTCTCTCAAGTGTTTGACAAGATGTCTATGTGAAAGGATTGGGCATGGTGATTTATTTTTATGCTTTTAAAGTTGTGATATGGTCTTATTATCAATGCTATCGAGTCCTGGGGGTATTGAATACTCGAAATTAGCTATTTACTTCATTTTTTGTGGATGCTGAATGGCCTTAGTTGTATCATGCGCAGTAGTATTCGGTCAGCTAACTGAATTAGTGTGAGTTCAACTATGGCTTAGTAGAGCCTAGTGATCAGTGTCGGTTAAGTTGGGAGTAGGATTCAGCACCGAGCAAACTCAAGGATGGGGGCACTCCTTCCAATTTAGGGTGTTACCCTTAGCAGCAATCCTTGCTTTACAGAACTACGTAGCCAGTGTAGGTTGATATGTTTTCCTGCCAGTCTAGGGTTAACATACACACATATATCTCATGAGTTTTCCTGCCAAATTAGGATTGACCCAGCCATTGTTAGTAACATATGGCATGGTACTAACACCATTCTAACTGAGGTTACAGGTTGGACCCTAATCAGTCTATATTGGGGTATGTTGGTTAGATGAAAGCTCCCACAATTTCAATTTCAGCACTCAGTTCAGAACTCAGTTCAGTCTTACTTGACCATAGCATGTAGTTACCAGTAAAGTAACTATCAGATTTCAGTATCTCAGTCTATAGGCTACTTCAGTACTTAATTTATGCATGGTCATGCATTCTCAGTCTTAATAATTTTCAGGCATTATTATTCAGTACCATATGCTATATATATTCAGTCAGTCATTACTCATGAGTATGAACCCGTGCATATCAGCCTAACCTCATTTAGCATACCAGTATATTCAAAAGTACTGATCGCATACTCTTTTCTTGCACTATGATGTTTTATATTATAGGTTCAGACGCTCGGATCCTCGATCGTACTTAGACTTTTCATTGCATTAACAACAATAGTAGTGGTGAGTCCTCTTTCTTAGAGGACGAGTTATCTTACATTCAATTATGTCAATAGTTTAGTTAGTTAGCCAATCAGATTTAGTTGGGAGTTTGTCCCATCAACTCTAAAATCAGACAGTTTAGAGGCTTTCAGACTAGTACAAATAGTTTACTCAGTTTTAGTTATTTTACCAGTATGTCACCAGACATTTTAAACCATATTTCAGTATTATTTTCAGTTATTAAAACCTTATGTCATTTCAATTGACATTCCTCATATGTTGTTTATCAGTTTTGATCAGTGCTCACAGCAAGTTCCAGCTCATGGGTTAGCTTGTGGTCTCATAGGATTGTAAGCATCGTGTGGTATCCAGGGTGTACTCCCGGGTCGTTACAAAAATCGTTTTCATGTTTTACTTCTAAGAGAGTGTCACACCTTGCTTTTTCAGGATAAGGTTTGAACCATTTTTTCTACATATATAGACCCGAACCCAATGATTTCTACTTAGAAATAAGTGTGAATAATGATTATTGAGGGTGGAAACATCTTCGGAGATGGATTGAAGTCTTAAATATCACCTAGCTCAAAGTTAAGTTGAGCACTTTCCCATCCATTGAATTTTGGTGCATGATTTTTCTTGGGTCAACTTCCTATAATCATTACTCCTATAATATAAGGAGTTATGTTGCCCATTATATATCAAATTAATTTTTTTTGAGTCTTTTTTTCGTCTCAACTGACAGTTGTCAATTCAACTTTTGAATCAAAAGTTATATGTGTTTTAGTGAGACACTGTCTCATGTTCGCGTTCAATCTGCGCCGTGAACCTTGAGGTTTGCTTTGGGTTCACGCAACAAACGCTCAGGTTCGCCATGGGTCCGCATTGCAAACCCCTTTTTGGGCGATAAAAAGTGTTCTGTTTTGACTTACTTTAGGGGCATTAAGGTCTTTCAACATCCCTAAACCATTCCCAACCCTTTATAGATGAATATAAGGTTTTAAAACACGTTATATCACTTCATAAAAATCCCTAATCATCTTTTCTTAAGCAACTGAGGGGAAACTACCTAGGGTTGAGGATTTTAAGCTTCAAGGCTCAATTTTCCCAATGTTCTCTTTGATTTTTCTTCGTCAAAAGGTGTGTGGGACTACCCTAAATCTCATGGGCGTAATTTTATCGCTTTAACAAGTTTTAAAGATATTAATTATGTATACATAAAGGGCTTTTTAAAATTGTGTGCAGAGCATGTATCATGAATCCATGTTTGATGAAATTATGAAATTGCTGGGGGGAGGGGTCCATGAACTTGAATTGTAGTCATGTGTACATATGTCATGAGTTTCTAAAAGTGATTTAAGAGCATGATTTATGAATCCCCCTTGCATGATGAAATTCATTGTCTTAACGTGTTATGACTTGTGAAATGGGTTTGAGAGCATGAATTATAAGTCGCCTTTTTATCATGAGATTTACGTATAACTAATGTTGGGGGTTGCTTTATGAATGATTGTATTTCTCGAGTTATAAATGCTTCTTTATCAATTATTCTTTGTTATTTTCATCTTTTCAAAGAGGCAATTCTTATTCTAAAAGGCTCTTATTTCCTAATGAAGAATTGTATGTGTTTTATGTAAGAATTGGCCACCATTTGTTAAAGTCTTGAAAAGAGAGTGATTTACATAAGTTTCATATGTTTTTGAGATAAGAACTCTCTCATGTGATGTTTAAATCTTTTGGTGGTCATTAACATAATTTTGAATGAAAGGGCTATGGACATGATTTGATATGATATGGCTTGCAAGTCTAGGTATAGCAACACCTATTATGGAATGCCTGTAACATAAAAGAAAATAAGGTCTTAAGTAATGCATGTTTTAAAAGGATAAAAATGGGCTCTAAGAGAGTTATATGGTTACTCAAATAAGGCATAAGTTCAGACAACTCATTGTCCAAAATCGTGATTTGTTGATACGGGTTTTATTATATGTTGTTCGGTAACTGGGATAACATGGTATGTCGATAAGTTGGACATACTCTTTCATGATACTCCAATCCTTGCAGCAAACGTTGATTGGGGGCTTGGTCGATGAGTTAATGGAGGACTCATATAGCCCGTGGGTAGTAAGTCGTAGGGTGTACCATCTAGCTCAGAAGTAAAGCAAAGAGTTTAGTTAATATTTTATAAGCATGAATTGAAGCCTTTTAAATTATGTCGATGTGTTTTTACATATAAATTACGCTAAATTATTTTCATAATGCTCTCAATTATGTTACATGAAATATATGTTTGAAATATATGTGTTGCAATGGATGAGGATGCTTTTTTCTTTAATAGAGGTTTCAAATTCGAACACCAGCAATGGAAAAATCCATGATAGGAAGGGCTTCTTCCAAATGCTCTTGGGAGTTACGAATCCGAATTAGACAGACTTTAATGTGGATATCGAACACCGAATGAGAAATAAAAAAAATACTAGCTTATTCTAAAGCAAAAACTATTCCAATATATCAGTACATATTGAAAAAATAAAATGGAAAAATCCGCTACAAAGTCAGTTTCTTTAATAGAGCTATGATCTGTATTTATCTTCTATATTTTGTGTCCTGGCATCTCCCTTTGCATGTACACACCTTCATTAGTTTAGGAATGGGTAACCGTTATTTTAAGAATTGGTCTGTAAATCTTGAGTCAATCCTAAGCTGCTAAGTACGGTCAATAACCTGTGCGTCTGAACTTATGATATGAGACATCATAGCGCAAAGAAAGAGTATGTGTTAGTACTTTGAATGTAATGCTATACTAAGTGATGTAGGCTGATATACATGGGTTCATATACATGAGATGATAACTGACTGAATGAACATCGTGAAGTAACTGAGTTCTGGTAACTGAATACTAGTAACTAAAAGTTTAGACTGATACTGAAGTACTGAATTATAATGGTTGTGTAACTAATAACTGAAAACCATGGTTTTGTAGAACTGTCTGAGTTTTTTATTGAATACTGAGATTGAAACTATAACTATAACTGTAGAAGTGTACATTTCACCAACATACCCCAATATAAACTGACTTAGGATTAAACCTATGACCTCAGTTAGAAGGGTGTTTACACCTTGCCATGGGATACTAACAAAGTAGGGTCAACCCTAATCTGGTAGGAAGACTCATAAAATATATATATGATAGCATCAACCCTAGTCTGGCAGGAGGAGGACTTACCCTATGCTAGCTACATAGTTCTGTAACACAGGGACTGCTACTAAGGGTCAAACCCTCTGCCGGAAGGAATGTCCCCATCCCTGGGTTTGCTCAGTTCTGAATCATGCTCCCAATTGAATTGGCACTGAACTAATCACTAGACTCTACTAGGCTTGACTGAACTGACATTGATCATGTTGACTGACTGAACTGGACTGAGTGCATTGAGTTCTGCTAACTAACTGAGTACTACTATTCTTGACCTTTACAAGAATAATTCTATAACTACTACAACTAAGTAAACAACTAGTTTTCGAGTATTAAATACCCCCAAGACTCGATAGCATAATAAATAAAAAACATAGTAAATCTTGAAAGCATAGTAATACTCAATTGTTCACAATTCATTCATTAAGTCATTTTGTCAAACTCTTGGAGGTCATGGACTTGTACATGATTGAGAACACATGCTAACATTTCATGATTTCATTATTCAATTTACATGGACATTCTATCAAACACTTGGGGAGAATAATTAATGCACATGACAGTGAACAACACATGAACATCATGACTACAACTTAAACTTGCAAATTCAAGGGTTTTGACATGAAAGATTCATAATTCAACACACATGATAACATAATTTCATGAAACCCATAAAAGATCTCAATTTGAAATCCATACAACAACTCAAACATGGGCATAATTCAATTCATAACATGGAAATCATAATTCAAGTTTTTGGAAAGGTTTCTTGAACTCCAAGGGTGGAAGAAAACCCAAGGATGAATACCTAACATACCTTGATTGTTGATTTTGTGAAGATTATTGGCGAATTCTTGAAACTTGGACTTGAATTTGAAGAAAATAGGGCTTATTATTGAGAGTATTTTGTGACAAGATAAGTATATTTGCCCCTTTGGATCTTTAATTTCATGATATAGGTGGTCAAGATGGGTGGAAAATGACTCATTTGTCCCTACAAACCTATAACTTAATACATATATTGTGCCCAATGATGCAATTGGCATCGTACCACATCAAGGGGATAGACGCGATCACCGACGTATCATGTCAATGGTTTCGATATGATAGCCAACGCGACGAGTTAAGATCGTATTGGATTGCTATTTTTTCCATCCAAATATGACTCAAACGATGTTCAAAAATTTTGAAACTCACCCAATATGACTTATTGACATCCCTGATCATGGATCAATTTAAAATTCGACAATCTAAGGACGAAAAGATCATAAATAATGTCATTGAAATATCAAGGCCAAAAATGAGACTAAGTGTCAACACTTCACTGAAATTTTCTATGTCTGGGATATCTTTTGGCATACTATATTGGACTAAAATGACTAGGACTTTGCGTGGTCTTACAATATCTCCCCTTTGAGAACATTCATCCTCGAATGAGAGTGACTAAACTAAGAGAAACTGTACTTACACTGACATGCATATCTGAAGCATGATTGAATTCTGGAGACATGACTGAACTGTTTTATGAATGCATGAATGATATGAGAATGTTATACAGCTATAACTGAGCATGGAATATAGTAATGCAGGGGTGAATGCAATAAGTAAAACTGATTTCATACATAATCTTAAAATATGCATGCTAAGTGTAAGTAGACTCACCAATAGGCTAGAATAAACTAAAAATTGAAATATCCCAAATCATGAATGACAAACATACTCTGATAAGACGGTGAATCTCTACACTTAGTTTCTGTAGAGTTATACTTTAAGGATATAAGTAGAACTGAAGCTGGAATATGGTAAAACGTGGCTACTGTATAAATATTGAGTCTGAAACTACTTGATAGAGACTAAAATAACTCGAGGATCTGAGTGTACAATCATGCTGAGCACGAATACATAAAAATACAACAATAAACATAGTCATATAATAAACTTATCTGATTTACTGAATGACTTCTAGCTGAATACTGGTCATGTGAGACTGAACTGTACTTATCTGAATAATTGGAATGAAACTGTAGAGTACTATACACATATGTTGAGGACTATCTAAACAACGTGAGATAACTGAGCATGAATGCGCGAAAACTGTAATACCTGGGAATGCAAGACCAAATGTATAACATGATTTTGAAATAGTCTGTAATCTGAAATACTGAAATACTAATAACTGAATAATTGTATGCTATGGTCAAGCAAACCTAAAACTGAACTAATTTTCGTGAATACATGCACTGACATGAGAATAGTTGTATGGCTGAGATATAAATAAGAGAGTCATCTTATGAGTAACTATTACTTCAAGCTGGACCTGATTTCGTGAAGAAAAGATGGGAGATTTAGTACACAAAAAGCTTGGGGGTATTACATCTCCCCCTTAGGATAGTTTGTCCCCCGAATGATACTGGCTTAAATGAAATACTAGGAAAACCAAGATGATGCTCGGGACACTTACGGACTA
>NW_025831304.1:160638-170574 GCF_002878395.1 Capsicum annuum | reverse complement strand
GCTCTTATTTCCTAATGAAGAATTGTATGTGTTTTATGTAAGAATTGACCACCATTTGTTAAAGTCTTGAAAAGAGAGTGATTTACATAAGTTTCATATGTTTTTGAGATAAGAACTCTCTCATGTGATGTTTAAATCTTTTGGTGGTCATTAACTTAATTTTGAATGAAAGGGCTATGGATATGATTTGATATGATATGGCTTGCCTGTAACATAAAAGAAAATAAGGTCTTAAGTAATGCATGTTTTAAAAGGCTAAAAATGGGCTCTAAGAGAGTTATATGGTTACTCAAATAAGGCATAAGTTCAGACAACTCATTGTCCAAAATCGTGATTTGTTGATACGGGTTTTATTATATGTTGTTCGGTAACTGGGATAACATGGTATGTCGGTAAGTTGGACATATTCTTTCATGATACTCCAATCCTTGCAGCAAACTTTGATTGGGGGCTTGGTCGATGAGTTAATGGAGGACTCATATAACCCGTGGGTAGTAAGTCGTAGGGTGTACCATCTAGCTCAGAAGTAAAGCAAAGAGTTGAGTCAATATTTTATAAGCATGAATTGAAGCCTTTTAAATTATGTCGATGTGTTTTTACATATAAATTACGCTAAATTATTTTCATAATGCTCTCAATTATGTTACATGAAATATATGTTTGAAATGTATGTGTTGTAGTGGATGAGGATGCTTTTTTCTTTAATAGAGGTTTCAAATTCGAACACCAGCAATGGAAAAATCCATGATAGGAAGGGCTCCTTCCAAATGCTCTTGCGAGTTACGAATCCGAATTAGATAGACTTTAATGTGGATATCGAACACTGAATGAGAAATAAAAAAAATACTAGCTTATTCTAAAGCAAAAACTCTTCCAATATATCAGTACATATTGATAAAATAAAATGGAAGAATCCGCTACAAAGTCAGATTCTTTAATAGAGCTATGATCTGTATTTATCTTCTATATTTTGTGTCCTGGCATCTCCCTTTGCATGTACACACCTTCATTAGTTTAGGAATGGGTAACCATCATTTTAAGAATTGGTTTGTAAATCTTGAGTCAATTCTGTTTGTTGTCTCATTAAAGTCATTTTTTTTTAATTATTTCAATAATATCATTTTAAGTTTGTGCATTTTTCTTAAAAACTAATAACTGTTAAAAGTGACTTAAAAATTGAGAATAAAATAACCAAAATAGTCCATCAAATTTAAACTTTGAATTTAAATAGTTCTTATTTTTTACATGAAATTTTAGTAGGTCTCCAATGATTTTTACTTTTTTCACTTCTTAAATTAAAATTTTAAATCAGTAAATGCATAATATAATTTAAAAAGATACAAATCATAATATTTAGAAAAAATATCCAATTACCCCTGCATTTTTCTTAAAAACTAATATCTGTTAAAAGTGACTTAAAAATTGAGAATAAAATAACCAAAATAGTCCATCAAATTTAAACTTTGAATTTAAATAGTTCTTATTTTTTACATGAAATTTTAGTAGGTCTCCAATGATTTTTACTTTTTTCACTTCTTAAATTAAAATTTTAAATCAGTAAATGCATAATATAATTTAAAAAGATACAAATCATAATATTTAGAAAAAATATCCAATTACCCCCTAAACTATACCCAAAAAGGCTATGCTTACGTGGACACTTCAGTGTGTTGTGCCACGTAAGTGCCATGTATGTGCCACATAGGCACTAAGGGGATAAAAATTTCACTTTTAATTAGTTCAGGGGGGTAATAGGACCCTCTTTAAGTTGAGGTGTGGCATAGCCCTTTTGGGTATAGTTCAGGGGGTAATAGGACCCTCTTTGAGTTGAGGTGTGGCATAGCCCTTTTGGGTATAGTTCAGGAGGATAGTTGGATATTATCTCTAAAATAAACAAGAAGTACATTTATTGTCCAAAATTATAAAATGTATTCAGTTTTTACAACCAAGTTGGAGAGATGATATAATTTTCTCTGAAATAATATCACAAGATTGACAAAATAATATTTAAAACTTAAAACATTTTTAAGTTACAAAATTGTTATATAAAATCACCTAATTTTATTTGATAGTGAATGATTTATGTTATTATTATGGTATCTGTTAATATTCATTATTTTTTTTTTTTAGAGAAAATGCACTGTTTTCACCCTGAACTATCAGCGAAATTGTTGAGCCACACTCCAACTTAAAAGGGATCCTATTATCCCCTGGACTAAATAAAATCATATTTTTGTCAATCTTAAGTGGCTACGTGCCATATTTGTTCAGCCAAATGAAAGATTGCAATATACACGCCTATTTATTACACGGTTGGGCCTTACATTCCACTAAGTTGACCCTTCACTTTTCAAATAACATTACCAACTATACCACACTTGAACAAGACGTAAAGAGTAAAGGTTACCAAAAATCAAAAATCACTTCCACTAACTTTCCACTTTCCCAAATCAAAATTTTTTGCCAAAATTAATTTTTCAAAATTAAATTCGATTCACAGAGTTCGTTTTCACCCAAGTTGATCCTAAGTCACATTTTTCATTTGGTACTTACTATCTCATAATTTGAACTAGCTTCGATTTCATCAAAATAAAGTTCTAGAATTTTTTTCGTCCTTAATCTTTAAAATTTAAGAGTAAATGTTAGTTCTTTATGACTTATAATCTGTTTTGAGATAGGGTTTTGGTTATATTATGGTATATTGTGTTAGAATTAAATTTTGAGTTTTGATATTTTCAAGAAAAATGTAACGTTTGATGTTCTTTTGTTAATAAGCTACTGTGTTACGACTGAAGTGTGATTTTGCAATGAAGGGATTTGTGTTCTGATTTTTTTATCAAGCATATTTAGTTAGAGTTTGTGTTACTATATTGATTTATGATTGAATTTTTTAGAATATGTTGATTTTTTATCTGATTTTGCTACTATATTGATTTTTGATTGAATGTTTGTTACTAGTGTTGATTTATGATCTGATTTTGGTTCATGAATGACCTACTTATGTTGATTTATGGTCTGATTTTGAATACTATGTTAATTTACACATCAGTGATGTTACTTGTTCATGTATTACCTACATATATTCATAAAGACGATTAGGATAGGGTACCTTTACAGTGATAAAAGCCGAAACTTTTGTGCTATTATTATTTCTTTTTAAATTATCTATAAAAGAGTAAGAATATAGAGACAATAAGCCAAAGTGATCGAATGGTGTGTCTTTATCACTTTAATAGACAACCACATAGAACAAGTCTTGAAAACTAATATCAATTTTAGAAAATCAAAAAGTTGTCACTTTTTCTTGAACTTGTCAAGTCTTTTGGTGAATGAATGACAATGAATATTAATAATTTTATTCTTTGAATTGTTTTGGTTCTAATAATATTATTCTTGAACTGTTTTCATTTTAATAATATTTTTCTTTGCATATAGATATGAGTGTGTTTACATATATAACTTTAAGATTGTATCCTGTGGGACCTTATTGTATGATGGTGAAGATGCAAAATATGCGGGTTGTTTAATGAGTGAATATTTGAATGTTGATGTAGATATTGTTTCAGATTTTGAGATGAAGGATTGTATTAGAGAACTAAGGTATAGCCCTAATTGCAAATTTAGTATAAGGTCACCCAATAGTTGCATTTTAGGAGATATAGATAATGATGCTTTCTATTAACAGTATGTAAGTCTTTGTAAAATGGGGTTGTTTTGAATGTATATATCCATATGGCTGAGGAGGAATCTTGTGATGCTTTTTATATAGTTCTAGGGATCATTGAAAATAGTATTGGTAAGGAAATAGGGGGTGAAAAAGTAGGTGAGCCTTATTTGAATAATGTGGTTGGTGCAGCTTTAAATACTTCCTCAAACATTACTTTCACGTCAAATTCAATTTCTCTAAATACTATTAATCCTTCGGATTTAGTTGATCATCACATTGATTCATCAGATTCTGAAGATAGTGACTATTCTATAAAGGAATCTGATGAATCTAGTGATGATAGTACATAATATAAAAATGAGAAAGCAAAAAATTTACTTGGAGATGATGACTATGAAAGTAATGTCCATGGGGAGGTAAAACAGCTTTAGGCTGAGCAAAGGTCTATTTTTAAGAGGAAAAAAAGGGAGAGAATTTCTGCAGACACTAAGAAGTACCATGTGGTCAAGGTGGACCTGAGTTGGAATTTGATGAGACTGCCCCAGTGAAAAATACTTTAGAAGGAAGTTTAGGTGGTGATGAACCATATTATGCTAGTTTTGATCCTGGTAGCTATGAAACAGATATAGATTCTAGTTGCATTAAAGAATGAGATAACATGAGGTTGAAATTGTATAGAAAAAGAGAAAAAAATTATGACTGATAGTGTGAAGCATGATCCTGATTGTGATAAGGTTGTGTGGTAGCTGAGTATGACTTTTGCAAGTGTAAAACAGTTCTGAGAGGCAGTGACTAAGTATGCAATTCAGAAAAGGGTTCAAATTGAAAAGTACGTTAATAAGCCAAATATACTTAGGGTGAGATGCATCTAGAAAAACTGCTGGTGGTTATTGTATGCAAGTCTTGATCCTAAGTCTAATAATTTTGTTTTTAGGGCTTCTATTCCAGTAAATATTTGTGATAGGGCCACCAGAAATTACTTGTGCAACACAAAATTCTTAGCCAAGGTTATAAAAGAGGATAAAATTGAGCAACCTAATATTAGATTTTTCAAGTTGCAACAGTTAATAAAAATGAAGTTTAAGGTGCCTGTAGATAAGACCACAACTAGGAAAGCAAGAGCTAGAATTTGACTAAGATTATGGGTGGTCATATTCTAGAGTATGACAAATTTTTAACTATAAGGATGAATTGTTAAGGTCCGATCTAGGGAGTACTTGTGTGGTTAAACTTGGTGAAACTAATAAACTTGGTAGGCCACTGTTTGAGGCATTCTACATCTACTTTGAATGAGTCAAGATCGCATTTAGGTCATGTAAAAAATTTATAGGTATGGATGGTTATTTCTTAAAGAGAGTCTATTGGGGGTCAGCTGTTAGTTGTTATAGCCAAAGATGGAAACAACCAAATGCTTTCACTGGCTTGGTCTATAGTTGAAAAAGAGAACAAAAATACTTGAAGTTAGTTTATTTCTCTCTTGCAAAAAGACCTGGGATTAGGATATAGAACCGGTGTCACTATTATGTCAGACATGCAAAAAGTATTTCTCTGTTAACTCTATTTTTTTTTAGATTTTGGTTTTTATTTCATTCTAAAAAAGTCTATTTATATATGCTTTTGCTTTTACTAATAACACTTATGTTTTTAGGGACTTGATTTGGTTATTAAGGAGTTATTATTAGGTTGTGAGGAAAGAAGTTGTGCTAGGCATATCCTAGCAAATTGGTCAAAGAATTTGAGGGGTCTTCAAAGGAAGATGACATTTTGAAAGTGTGTTAGAAGCACTTTTAAAGATGAATTTAGGGAAAATCTGGATGAATTGTCTCAGCTTGCTGAGAAAATTGTTCTTGATCCACTTTACTATGATAAAGAGTGTGCAAGGTTTATTTTAATTGTCAAGTTAAGGGTGATTTTATTGATAACAACATCTGTGAGAGTTTTAATTCATGATTTTTAGTAGCAATATATAAGAGTATTATTAGTATGCTTGAAGAGATGAGAGTCAAGGTCATGACTAGGCTAGCTAGGTTAAGTGAATTTCCAAGAACTTGGGTCACTAATATCTCTCCAATGTTAATTAGAGTGCTATAGAATAATATTGATAAGTAAATGAATTGTACCATAGAGTTCAATGGAGTAACGAGTTATGAAGTTATATATGGATATAAACAACACACTGTGTGTTTGAGAAAAAAAAGTACAGTTGTAGATCTTGGATGTTGAAGGGGATACCATCTCCACATGCCTTAGCTGCCATATTGCATAAGCAGTATGACCCACTTGATTTCATTGATCAATGCTATTATAAAGAGAGATACATGTCCATTTACTCACATTTCATGCAACCTATTGAATAACATGCCACTGTGTCCTGTATCTACAAACCCTTTTGTTGCTCCACCAATGATAAAGAAACTAACAGGCAGACCAAAAAAGAGGATGACAAATGAAGCTAGTGAAATCAAGAAGTCTGAAAAAATGCGTAGAACTGGAGTTACTATGACATGTAATCAATGTTATGTTTAGGGTCACAAAAAATGAGGTTGTCCTATGCTACGGATTGGCGGTGATAGGGCTACTCCAAATGCGTCAAATGCTGCAGAACCATCAAGCACAATAAAATAAAGGGGTAGAAAAAAGGTACTTTATCAATTACTATTTACTTTACTCTATTTTAAATCACCTAATATGCATCCTTACCTTTAGTTTGTTAGAAACAAAAAAATACTGATGTTGAACCTGCTACAAAGAGAGGCAGAGAAGGACCTAGAAAAGCACTAGTTCTATATGTTGCTACGAATTTTGCAACACCATAAAACTCTATAGGAAGGTCAACACCTGCTAACCCTTCTACAGCACCAAAAATCCCCCCAAGGAGTGTTGGAATGTCATTAAGAACTAGAGTGACAAAGGAAAGGGTAGAGGAAATGGTCATCCATTTGAAATTTGGCTTATATGTTCTCAAGGTAGTACAACACATGATGCTTTAAATGTTACACCAAGAGAGACTGTTGTTATTGCTTCTAGAGGAAGGGGAAAAAATGTTGAAAATATAAGTCAATCTAAAAGGTCAAGACTGACTGAAATAGGTGTGTTTCAAGTTGAAAATGAATTCAAATCATTAATGTAAGTGATACATTTACAGTGCTTGTGTTCTTTTCTTATAATGATTTAAACTTAAACCACCTTTTTTTTGTAGCCTGGGCTGACAAGTAAGTAGATAGTATCCACTGGACCTAAGCAAATAATGAAATCAACAGTTGTGACTGAAGACATTGGGTTCAAACCTTCAAGTGGACTGAAGTGGAAAGGGAAACAAGCAATCACAATAAGAAGGCTCCAACAAATTAGAGATCAATCAAGGCCTTCAAATAATGCAACCATGCATACCTCATCCTCTTCACAACTCCGAGATCCCTGGAAACTATAGTCTTGTGTTGATTACTAATTTGGTGTCACTTAGCTACTATATTTCTTATATGAAGTAATGAATCTATTATTTTAATCCCCCAAAGATACTTCATGTTTTGGCATTAATATTTTTGTATGGAGCTGTTAAGCTGCTATTTTTGAGACTAATAGATTTGTTTTATGTAATTGGTACTAAAATTCAGTTGATTGAATGTTGTGCTAATTTGCTTCTCTTTGAAATTACAAGTTATGCGGTGTTGCTTATTTTTGGTTATTTACACCATTATTCACAACCACCTTTATCAGAAAAAAGAGTGTGAAAATATCAAAATGAGACCAAATTGAAGTCACATTACCACAAAATGATGATCTATTACATACTATGGTAGCTTAGCATAGCAAATTATAGTTTCATCCCTACACAAAATAAGTCTCTATGACATACAATGGCAACTTAATTAATAATTCTTCATGTTGTCAACTTTCATAAGAAAACAAACATATACAACACCTACACATGATCATACAACTGATGAATTTTTCAGTAAAGTGACATGGCATTTTTTTTCATCTTTATTCTCTTGTCTTTGAAATTGCACTTGTTATTCCCTTTCAAATGACCCATAGTATTCTCATCTGGTTAATCCTTCACATTCGAACAAGTTAAATTGATGTTGAGACTTTAAAATTTAATCTAGAGATAATACCATATTACCCCCCTGAACTATACCCAAAACGGCAGAAACACACCTCAACTTAAAAGGAGTCCTATTATCCCCCTGAGCTAATTAAAAGTGTAATTTTGACACCCTTAGTGCCTACATGACACATATGTGGCACAACACACTGAAAGATCCACGTAGGCACATGTGTGTGCCACGTATGTGTCATGTAGGCACTAAGGGTTTCAAAATTACATTTTTAATTAGTTCAGGGGGTAATAGGACCACCTTTAAGTTGAGGTGTGTCTTAGCTGTACTGGGTATAGTTCATGGGGAGTAATAGGGTATTTTCTCTTTAATCTGCAGATTTTCACACTCATCTTTCTGTTTTAACTTCTTGATGTTGACTGAATTCATGTTGCTGGAATTATCACACTGAATCTTCAAGATTATTCAACTGCATCTTAACACGCTCATAATCTTCAAGCTTTCAAACTTATTAATCTTGTTCACCAATCTTGGAAGAATAAATTTCAATCTTTCATCTACTTGTTTCAGGTCTCTCCATCTAAAATACTTGCAATTCGTAACCTGAAAATTAAGAATATAAATAATAGATTTGTACGCCAAGAAAAACATTAATCAATTAGTAGAGTATGAACACAAACCTCATAATAAGGACAAGCCCAAAATCTTCTACCAAAATTACGATCTGATCAAGGTGTCTGCATTCACAGTAAAATGTCATGTTTAATCGCACTTCAGCACTGATCATTTGATCAGTCTCATTCATACCCAACTTATTCAACTTGTATTTCATCATTTCTAATCATAAAATTTTAGAAAAAAAGAGATGAAAACTTCATTAATGGAGATTAAAAAGTTCAAATTTTGGATTAATGATAACTGGAGACATTGTGTTTACATTAATGGACTTAAAACTAAAACTTTAATATCAACATTAAATGGATTAAACATAAAAAATTTACAAAAAAATTACCTTTGCCTTTTCCAATCAAAGAGAAATTTGAAGAAGAACCAAATTTTGTAGAAGAATCAAGGAGAAACAACCATTGATTTTGAGTCAAGCTACTTCATTAATGGGGGATGAAAACTTCATCTATGGATGAAGAAGAATAGGACTTAAATAAGGATTTTGTTATTTAATTTTCTTTGAGACATGTGGCACTTTTCTATTGGTTAAAGAGACATAAAAAAAAAGCTGCACACGCCTTCAATGTGTTGATTCACGCAGTGTGCGATGTAGGCACTTACAGTTTCCAAAAACACGATTTTATATAGTCTAGGGGGTAATAGGATCCCCTTTAAGTTTGGGTGCGTCTCAGCAATTTTGCTTATAGTTCAGGGTGGAAATAGAGCATTTTCTTTATATATATATATATATTTGCAGGAATTCATCGTCTTCTTTATGAATTATAAATTTTTTGAAAATAATTTTGGAGTAGAAGAAACTAACGACTAAATTGAACTATTTTATTAAAAATAAAGATTAATCATAAAATGGATAAATATAGAATATTATTTTGAGAAATATCTTATTTCACCCTTGAACATACTCAAAATGGCTGAGATACACCTCAACTTAACGGGGATCCTATTACCTCTCTGAACTAATTAAAAGTGTAATTTTGACATCCTTAGTTCCTAAGTGGCACACAAGTGTGCCTACGTGAACCCTTCAGTGTGTAGTGCCATGTATGTCCCACGTAGGCACTAGGGTGTCAAAATTATACTTTTAATTAGCTCGGGGGAGGGTGGGGGGGGGGGGGTAATAGGACCTCCTTTAAGTTGAGGTGTGTCTCAACTGTTTTGGGTATAGTTCAAGAGTAGAAGTGATAATTTTTATGTAACAAGTCACTTCTACCTAAACTAAAAAGTGCAAAAATCTCTTCTTTTCAACAAAAAGTCATGCCTCCGAGAAGAATTCCCCTTTGTCCAATCAGAAGAATTCCCCAGTGGCACTATGATCTTCTTCTCCACAGGTAGGGGTTTGAGAAAATCGAATCGACCGATAAACCGAATCGATAAAAATGTTACTGATTTATTGATATTGTGTTATTGGGTTAAGGATTTTTTAATGGTTTATAAAAAAAATTGTTGGGTTATTGGTTCGGTTCAATTTTTTCTCATTGGGTTATTGGATAAACCGATAACCCAATAAGAATATATTATATT
>NW_025831304.1:125628-157638 GCF_002878395.1 Capsicum annuum | reverse complement strand
TAGTTAATTATTTCCTTTTTAAACATGCTATTGAGGGTCCATCGATTACCTATGTCTACGGTGGACTTTTTGTCACGACCCAAGCTGAGGCCCTGTCCACGATGAAAGTCCCAAACCATGAAGGTCCGAGAGGCCCCTTAGCATGTAATCACAAGCATAATCCATACATAACTCAAAGTGCGGAAGATATAATAATATTCAACGGAGATTCATTGTAATAAAAACTATGTCAAGAAAAATTTGACAATGCATTACTCAACTCTCATCTACAAAGCCTCTAATGAAAGCTAACTATCTAGACCGGGACAAAGCCCCCGGTTGGACCATATACTGAAAGATTCAAAATATAAGTAAATTCCTTCCGAAAGACTGATGGATCACCCATTCTGTCATATATCAAGTATTATGCTGATGTGATGGACCATGGGACTATACCTCAGAACCTGAAAAATAAGGGGTCAATACATAAGGTATTGGTATGTAGAATAACCCAAAAATAAAATATATTTCGTATAACATAGGCGAGAGCATTTAAAAAAATAATTAAGCATAAGGTAAGTGAAAACACATGGACATAATTTGATGAACTTGCAAACATTTTCTTATAATTGAGACTCAACTCTTTATTTTACTTCTAAGCTAGATGGTATACCCTACAAGTCTAGTATCCACAGGCTATATGGGTCTGCCATTAACTCATCGACCAAGCTCCCAAATCTAAGTTTTCCATAAGGACAGGGGTCCTACATACTCGTCTAGTATACCGATGCCTCAGGGGCAAGTATACATTGGCCATAGCTAATTATGTCTCCCTAATTGATAACTATTGATTTTCAGCAATGAATCCTTACACTCAAATACCTTCTTCAGGTAACCATCTAACTCTCTTTAAGACCATTTTTAGTCCTTTAAAACATACATCTTTCTCAAAACATGGTTTGAAGTCTGAAAAGTCTGTAAACTATTCTTGTTTGAGTCTATAATGGCATTTTTCTAATTTGGTATCATCATACCAAGACTTGAAAGTCGTATAAGTCATATAATATCATGTTGTAGTCTTTTCTTTCAAAATATGTTATTGAACCACCAAAACATTTGAATAATGCAAGAGAGTTCTTATTTCAAAATATTTAAAAACTAATGCAAAGACTCTTTTTTTCAATACGTAAACACATGGTGGATAATTCCTTCATTACAATCCATGCAATTCTTTCAATTATCACATTTAACATTTATAAATAATAAAACACTCTCTTTTCAATTCATAACCAACATCAAGTCCATAAATGATAGTAAAACATTTGGCTAATGCTTTAAGACATGTAATTGAATAACCCATAACATGTTTAATCAAGAGGTATCATGATGAGAGAGGGAGTTGAATTATTCATGCTCTTAATTCAAATTTCAAAACTAAACACATATATATACGCAAACATAATTCAATTCCATGAAAAATCCTCCAGACTAAAACACTATATTATTGAAATGGGTTCATAGTTCGGCTACTCAAAATGATCTTTCAAACCGTTTTTATAAATAGAATTATATATCTTCAAAGTTTAGTAAAACAATAAACTCATGGAGTTTAGGATAGTCCTACATACCTTAACAATGACGAAAACATGGAGAAATTGTCCCTTGAAACTTACAAGTTTAAACCCTAGGTTTTTTTCTTTTTTTATGCTTAAGGAAGATGAACTAGGGATATTTGTGGGTGTTAATATGTGATTTGGGACATTAATTCGTCTATAAGTGTTTAGGGATGGGTATGGGATATGAAAGGACCTTTTTGCCCTTGAAATAACACATAAAATGGAGTATCTACGCCTCCATCCCTTAGCCATTGGTGCACATCCCATGGCATAGGCTAAGGTGTGTGACGCACAACCTATGGCATAGCCCTTAAGTGGGTGTCGCATGCCCCATTGCACAGCCTAGATAGTACCTAATATAAATACCCATAATTTTTTACTCAGGATTAGGATTGACGAACGGTTAGTGGCGTTGGAAAGAAGACTCGAAGGGATTAAATTTGATATATAGTAGGCCACATGAATCTTTATATACTAGGAGAAATAGTTGCTAGAAGTTGAACCAAGTAAAATTGTCAACTAAAAGTCAAATCGATAGGGAAGTGCTCAACTTAACTTTTGAGCTCGGAGATTCTTATGGTGTATATTTATCTCCAAGGATGTTCACACTCTAAGGAAATATTAATCACACTTATTTCTAACTATAAACCATTTGATTCGTGTCTATATACATCAGAAAAATGGATCAACTTTGGCCTGAAAGTGCGGTGTGTTACATTATATCTCCCTTGGGATTATTCATTCCCAAATGATGGGTAGGAATTTCTTGAAGCTCTAAAAGTATGGAATAAGGAATGTAATCTCGCATTGAATATTTTCTTTTCCTCAACAAAATATGCAAAGGCATCAAAGAGCTTCATAATATCCCCTAGTGAAAAGTGTAAGCACGAAGCGTGACATAATAAGAACTGTCATAAAGATGACCTTGCACATGAGTTCTAGGGATCATAATCATCACATCATAAGGCATGAGTTTATTTTATGATCATAAGACTGATTTACATTGGTATTAATCATGAAGTAAGGCTTCGCATAAGATAGGAATAAAAGTATTCTCTACCGTACAATTTAAAACAAATTGTAATGCCCCGAGTCTACACCCTGGATGTCACATGGTGCTTACGACCCTAAAAGACCACAAGCTAACCCATGACTGATACCTATTATGAGCATTGAATAATAATACTAAAAATATATATGTAAGTATAATTGAAAATGCTATAAGATTCTCAAAATACTAAAATAATAACTGAGTATACTCATAATAATATCTGAAAACTGAATAATTGATTATGCTAGTCTGAAAGCCTCTAACTGTTTGAATACAGAGTTGATGGGACAAGTCCCTGACTAACCTCGACTACTGAACATACTGGATCTGCTAAAATTCTAAAATAAAATAATATCCTTGATGGATGAGGACTTACTACTACAACTGCTGCTGATAGCCTGAGCTGCTAAGTACGGTCAATAACCTATGCGTCTGAACCTATAATATGAGACATCATAGCGCAAAGAAAGAGTATGTGTCAGTACTTTGAATGTACTGCTCTACTAAGTGATGTAGGCTGATATACATGGGTTCATATGCATGAGATGATAACTGACTGAATGAACATCGTAAAGTAACTGAGTTCTGGTAACTTAATACTAGTAACTAAAAGTTTAGACTGATACTGAAGTACTGAATTATAATGGTTGTGTAACTAATAATTGACAACCATGGTTCTGTAGAACTGTCTGAGTTTTTTATTGAATACTAAGATTGAAACTGTAACTATAACTGTGGAAGTGTACATTTCACCAACATACCCCAATATAAACTGACTTAGGATCAAACCTATGACCTCAGTTAGAAGGGTGTTTGCACCTTGCCATGGGATACTAACAAAGTTGGGTCAACCCTAATCTGGTAGGAAGACTCATAAAATATATATATGATAGCGTCAACCCTAGTCTGGCAGGAGGAGGACTTACCCTACGCTAGCTACATAGTTCTGTAACACAGGGACTGCTACTAAGGGTCAAACCCTCTGCTGGAAGGAATGTCCCCATCCCTGGGTTTGCTCAGTTCTGAATCATACTCCCAATTGAATTGAAACTGAACTAATCACTAGACTCTACTAGGCTTGACTGAACTGACATTGATCATGTTGACTGACTGAACTGGACTGAGTGCACTGAGTTCTGCTAACTAACTAAGTACTACTGTTCTTAACCTTTACAAGAATAATTCTATAACTACTACAACTAAGTAAACAACTAGTTTTCGAGTATTAAATACCCCCAGGACTCGATAGCATAATAAATAAAAAACATAGTAAATTTTGAAAGCATAGCAATACTCAATTGTTCACAATTCATTCATTAAGTCATTTTGTCAAACACTTGGAGGTCATGGACTTGTACATGATTGAGAACACATGCTAACATGTCATGATTTCATTATTCAATTTACATGGACATTCTATCAAACACTTGGGGAGAATAATTAATGCACATGACAATGAACAACACATAAACATTATGACTACAACTTAAACTTGCAAATTCAAGGGTTTTGACATGAAAGATTCATAATTCAACACACATGATAACATAATTTCATGAAACCCATAAAAGATCTCAATTTGAAATCCATACAACAACTCAAACATGAGCATAATTCAATTCATAACATGGAAATCATAATTCAAGTTTTTGGAATGGTTTCTTGAACTCCAAGGGTGGAAGAAAACCCAAGGATGAATACCTAACATACCTTGATTGTTGATTTTGTGAAGATTGTTGGTGAATTCTTGAAACTTGGACTTGAATTTGAAGAAAATAGGGCTTATTCTTGTGAGTATTTTGTGACAAGATAAGTATATTTGCCCTTTTGGATCCTTAATTTCATGATATAGGTGGTCAAGATGGGTGGAAAATGACTCATTTGCCCCTACAAACCTATAACTTAATACATTTATTGTGCCCAATAATGCGATTGGCATTGTACCACATCAATGGGATCAACGCGATCACCGACATATCATGTCAATGGTTTCGATATGATAGCCAATACGACGTGTTAAGATCATATTGGATTGCTATTTTTTCCATCCAAATATGACTCAAACGATGTTCAAAAATTTTGAAACTCACCCAATATGACTTATTGACATCCCTAATCATGGATCAATTTAAAATTCAACAATCTAAGGACGAAAAGATCATAAATAATGTCATTGAAATATCAAGGCCAAAAATGAGACTAACTGTCAACACTTCGCTGAAATTTTCTATGTCTGGGATATCTTTTGGCATACTATATTGGACTAAAATGACTAGGACTTTGCGTGGTCTTACAATATCTCCCCTTTGAGAACATTCATCCTCGAATGAGAGTGACTAAATTGAGAGAAACTGTAATTACACTGACATGCATATCTGAAGCATGATTGAATTTTGGAGACATGACTGAACTATTTTCTGAATGCATAAATGATATGAGAATGTTATACAGCTATAACTGAGCATGGAATATAGTAATGCAGGGGTGAATGCAATAAGTAAAACTGATTTCATACATAATCTTAAAACATGCATGCTAAGTGTAAGTAGACTCACCAATAGGCTAGAATAAACTAAAAATTGAAATATCCCAAATCATGAATGATAAACATACTCTGATAAGACGGTGAATCTCTACACTTAGTTTCTGTAGAGTTATACTTTAAGGATATAAGTAGAACTGAAGCTGGGATACGGTAAAACATGGCTACTGTATAAATACTGAGTCTGAAACTACTTGATAGAGACTAAAATAACTTGAGGATCTGAGTGTACAATCATGCTAAGCACGAATACAAAAAAATACAACAATAAACACAGTTATATAATAAACTTATCTGATTTACTGAATGACTTCTAGCTGAATACTGGTCATGTGAGACTGAAATGTACTTATCTGAATAATTGGAATGAAACTGTAGAGTACTATAGACATATATTCAGGACTATCTAAACAACGTGAGATAACTGAGCATGAATGCGCGAAAACTGTAATACCTGGGAATGCAAGACCAAACGTATAACATGATTTTGAAATAGTCTGTAATCTGAAATGCTGAAATACTAATAACTGAATAACTGTATGCTATGGTCAAGAAAACCTAAAACTGAACAGATTTTCGTGAATACATGCGCTGACATGAGAATAGTTGTACGGCTGAGATATAAATAAGAGAGTCATCTTATGAGTAACTATTACTTCAAGCTGGACCTGATTTCGTGAAGAAAAGATGAGAGATTTAGTACACAAAAAGCTCGAGGATATTACATCTCCCCCTTAGGATAGTTTGTCCCCCGAATGATACTGACTTAATTGAAATACTAGGAAAACCAAGATGATGCTCGGGACACTTACGGACTAAATCATGACTGACTATCTGGGATCTAAAATATAATGCATGAATTGAATTGGATTCACAATTTACATGGATGAAAACAAACTATTTCTTAGAAGGGATATATTCATGAAACTTCAGATAGTAAGACTAGATCGAAAGATGAAAACACCATAGGAACCTGTCTGTTTGAATTACTAGCTATACAGACTAACTCATACTGAAAGCTTATACTTAACTGGAGTATTTCTTCAACATTCTTTCTAAGAAGTTTCAATGGCTTTTAAGGAGTAAGGAATCTTGGGCATGTTCTGAATTAGACATCTTGATATGAAATCACAACAGGCTGAAATTCGGTAATATAAAACACAGGCCTACGAGACATCAGCTAGGATAGAGCTACTAGGACTTATGCACTGCAACTACTATCTTTCAAGCTTAGACATACTCCTCGAATACTCCCCTAACTATACCTTTTTTCTACCTTAATACTATTTTTCACCTGAGATTACTGAAAATATTCACATGGGCACTGCTAACTCTACCTACTAAAGTGTGAGCTGGACTGAATTCTCCCACCATGTACATGCCTACTTAGATCTACAAAATATACCCATAATACTGTAGTACTAGTCTGAATCATGAATTTCCACACACCCTGCATTTTCTCAACTTCTCATCTCATGAATGATTCTGATTTCCCTTCAACAACTAAAATACAACCTCTTACTAGCTATTCACTAATGCGGAATACATTTATCCACTTGCACAACAACATGACATCCAAGCCTACCTTCATATCTATAGACTCAAGTAAAGCAAGTATGCAACAATATTTCTTTGACATGAAATATTTACTCTTTCCTATTTAAGCAATTTCTCATCACTACTATCATTTTATAAGGAGAGATCATTGAAAGGCTAAAACATGACATGAGGACCTAAAGCATGGATGAATTTTATACAAAACTTTACACTTAAAAGATGCCCGAGAAATAAAATATCAACATCATAGGTTCATCAAGAGACCTAAACTGAGGGTATACATGACATAATTTGAATTTCCCTGATCATTAGGAGTGTTGCATAGATACTGGAACTAAACATACTGTAGAGCATGAGTATATGAGCCACGAGCTGCGTGACTTGAGTTTGGAATTTTTTTGAATTCATGGAACATGATTCGCACTACTGAGCAAACTGGAACTCCTTATACGAGGGACTAGAATCATACAGGATTCTATGGAAAGTGTATGAATATGAGTCATAAGCATAGAGTTGATATGTAAGGCATGAGTAGGCATGAGTAGATATCATAATAACTGAAGTACAAATACTAAAATAAGTATGGGCCAGCCATTCCCCTCCCTACTGTTGTTCTACAACATACTGGCATCACTACTAGAATCTAAGAGCCTGACTTGGTCACTTGTTCTACTATCTCCCCCTTAGCTAAAAGCCACCATTCTTAGTCTGTGGACCACTTAATAAAAATCTCTAAACTGTACTAAAACTACTTTACTCTAGAGTCTGAGATATAACAATACTCATAAACAATAAACTCACCCTGAAAGACTGGACCTGAAAGTGTAAGACCCTACTCCTGATACTTCCTTTTGAGATAGAACTCTTAACTTTCTATAGACCCAAATACATTATGTAGCAACTTAAGAACTGACTAACTTAGAATTTTCAACTCCTCTTTATGTTGGCTCAATATTCAAATATTTAAACTTAGGCCCTAACTCATAACATGGATATCCCTAATTTTTTAATAGCTTTACCACTTTCATCATAGCCTACTAATATCACATTCACAATACATGTTTCAAATTATAAACTTAAATTCTTGTATACACTGCTTCAAGCCAACTGATTCACCTTTCACATGGCTAGTTCTATGTATTATATGCCCTACTCAACTTTAGATAACATCATCCCAACTCTACTACTGTTGGTAAACTCTTGGTTTTATGCTTCAAATTCTAGATCATATCCTATCATAGGATTCTGAGAAGGAATTTGGAAACACATATGACTCCTAAGTACTAAAGAGGTACTACCCCTTTATTCAATAACTGGTTCATCAGGACACTGAAGATAGACAACTCTACTTCTATAGCTAGTTGAGGAATAGCATGAATGGAGTCAACCCATGCCGAGAATGATATCAAAATCCATTATCTCTAACTCTTCTAAGTCTGTTGAAGTAACTTTCTGAGATACCACAACCAGACAGTTCCTGTATACCCATCAAGCTATGATAGATTTACCCACTGGGGTAGAGAATTAGAAGGGTTTTGCTAAGATTTTAGGACTGAATCTAAAGTTGACAGCTATATACGGAGTTATAAAGGAAAAAGAAGATCCTGAATCTAGTAAAGCATAAATATGTAAATGGTAAACTTTTAACGTATCGGTGACAACATCAGGAGAACTTTCCTAATCCTATGAGGACTGAAGTGCATAGAGCCTATTTGGGCATTTCCCACTAGTGGCACTGGAAATGGCACCCTATTGAGATGGGCGACTAGACTGAGCTGGGGGCCAATTACGCTGGCTCTGTGAACCCACCTAAGGGCACTCTCTGATTTTATTACCTAGTTTGCCATAAAAAAAACATAAACTATTACCAGTTCAACACACACCTTTATGATTCCTTCTACATTCTCCTCGAAGTGGATAAGTATGAAAATTCTTCCTACTACCCTATGAGTTAGAGCCTGGTGCTCTATCTCGACTATCATTCTTACACTTAGGCACTGACACACTGAGTGAAGATGGAGTTGGCGCGGAGAATTTTTGACAGAATTGGGAGTGGTTATTACCCCTTGACCTTGGCTTAAAACTACCTATTCTGGGCCTCTTATTCTTTCTCTCTTTCTTTCTACACTTCTCTTTATTACTCTGCTGAGCATGAATTAAAACCCTAGATAGGATAGCAGCCTGCAGATTACTCTGAGCAACTACTGAATAATCTAAGGTAGTAAAAATAGCTATGAATTTGGTGTGAGAGATATGCTCATTTGAGGAATCTTTTTGAATAGGCGGAGATGCAGGCTGATTCCCGTTTCTTATTTAGTTAGTCTTTTTGAGAGGCATGTTCTGTAAATGAAAGGGAAAATTGGATTAGACAGAGATTTTAACTTGAAATCATGCTTACTCACATGATATGAATACTGAAAGAAGGAAAACTTTTTCTAACAATGTATCATAGCCCCAGGTTCATAAGTGTGGTGCACTACACACCCATGCAAAAGACTCTACTTGATGCAACTTTTAGACTTCCTAGGATTATTTAGAACCTTAGGCTCTGATACGAAGTTCATAATGCCCCGAGTCTACACCCTGGACGTCACACAGTGCTTACAACTCAGAAGGATCATAATCTAACTCATGACTGATACCTACTGTGAGCACTAAATAATAATAATGAAAACATATATGGAAGTATAATTGAAAACTCCATAAGGCTCTCAAAATACTAAAATAATAATTGAGTGTACTGATAATAATATCTGTAAATTAAATAATTGAATGTGCTATTCTAAAATCCTCTAACTGTCTGAATATGGAGTTGATGGGATAAGTCCCCAACTAACTCTGACTACTGAACATACTGGATCTGCTGAAATGCTGAAATAAAATAATATCCTCGATGGATGAGGACTAACTACTATAACTGTTGCTGATAGCTTGAGCTGCTAAGTACGGTTAGGAGTCCAAGCATCTGAACCTATGATATGAGACATCATAGCATAAAAAAAGAGTATGTGTCAGTTTTTTAAATGTACTAGCATGCTAAGTGAGGTAGGCTGATATACATGGGTTCATATTCATAAGATGATAACTGACTAAATGAATATCGTGAAGTAACTAGATGAGAGTACGTGCAAACTGTAACTATTGAACGTGCTGAATATCCGATACTGCACAGATAACATCTATTTGAATTAGACTAAAACTGAAGTACTAAGTTCTGGTAATTGAATATTGGTAACTAAAAGTTTAGACTGATACTGAAGTACTAAATTTTGATGGTTGTGTAACTAATAACTGACAGTCATGGTTTTGTAGAACTGTTTGAGTTCTTTACTGAATATTGAGAGTGAAACTGTAACTGTAACTGTGGAAGTGTACATCTAACCGACATACCCCAATATAAACTAATTTAGGGTCCAACCTGTGACCCCAGTTAGAAGGGTGTTAGCACCTTGCCACGGGATACTAACAAAGCTGGGTCAATCCTAATTTGGCATGAAGACTCATGAAATATATATATGATTGTGTCAATCCTAGTCTGGCAGGAGGATGACTTACCCTATGCTGGCTAAATGGTTCTGTAATGCAAGGATTGCTACTAAGGGACAAACCCTCTGCTGGAAGAAATGCCCCCATCCCTAGGTTTGCTCGGTGTTGAATCTTACTCTCAATTGAATCGACACTGAACTGATCACTAGACTCTACTAGGATTGACTGAACTAACACTGATCATGTTGACTAACTGAAATGGACAGAGTGCACTGAGTTCTGCAAACTAACTGAGTACTACTACTCTTGACCTTTATTAGAATAATTCTATAACTACTACAACTAAGTAAACAACTAGTTTTCGGGTAATAAATACCCTCAGGGCTCGATAGCATAATGGATAAAAAATATAGCAAATCTTGAAAGTATACCAATAGTCAGTTGTTCACAATTCATTCATTGAGTCATATTTTCAAACACTTGGAGGTCATGGACTAGTATATGATTCAGAACACATACTAATATGTCATGATTTCATTATCAATTCACATGAACATTCTACCAAACACTTGGGGAGCATAATTAATGCACATGCCAATGAACAACACACAAACATAATGACTACAACTTAAACTTGTAGATTCAAGGGTTTTGACATGAAAGATTCATATAATTCAACACACATGCTAACATAATTTCATTGAACCCATAAAAGATCTCAATTTGAAATTCATACAACAACTCAAACATGGGCATAATTCAATCCATAACATGTAAATTATAATTTAAGTTTTTGGAAAGGTTTCTTGAACTCCAAGGGTGGAAGGAAATCCAAGGATGAACACCTAACATACCTTGATTGTTGATTTAGTGAAGATTGTTGGTGAATTCTTAAAACTTGGACTTGAATTTGAAGAAACTAGGACTTGTTCTTGAGAGTATTTTGTGATAAGATGAGTATATTTTCCCCTTTGGATCCTTAATTTGACGATATAGGTGGGTCAAAATGGGTGAAAAATGACTCTTTTTCCCCCATAAACCCATAACTTAATACATGAATTGTGACCAGTGACGCAATTGGCGACGCGCCGCATTGATGGAATTGATGCGATCACTGATGCATCACATCGATTATGTCAACGTGATAGCCAATGTGACACGGCAAGATTGCATTGGTTTGCAGTTTTGTCCATCCAAACATGACCCAAATGATGTCTAAAAATTCTGAAACTCACCCAATGTGACCATTGATATCCCTGATCATGGATTAATTTAAAAATTGACAATCTAAGTTTGGAAAGATTGTAAATGATGTCATTGAAATATCGAGGCCAAAAATGAAACCAAGTGTCAACACTTAGCTAAAATTTTCTAAGTCTGGGACCTCTTTTGACATGTTATATTAGACTGAAATGACTAGGTGTAAGACCCCACAAAATTTCTAAGCTTAAATCAGTCCTTTAAGCTTGTCAAGGGGGTCCCATACTTAGAAAATTCTAGCTAAGTTCATCGACTTAGTTTATTTTTGTCCTTCGAAAGTTGGAAATCTCATTTTTCCACCTTAATGTCCTTTAATGGTTTGTATTTTGTTAATTCATGATCAGAGAGGTCAATAGGTATTCTCGAACAAGTTTTGGATTTTTTGGACCTCGTTTAGACCACGTTTGGTGTCCCAAAATAGTGGACCAATACGAACTGGGTGCGCTATGTCTCCTATTGGGTTGGTTTACATTGTTTCAGGGAATGCCAGTATAACTACTGAGGCTTAGTGCGATCATGGCTGCAACGTATCGCCAATTGCGTCGATGCCCAGTTTTCAGTCATTAAATGTCTGTATTCTTAAAGGCAAAAGGGTCAATTTTCCACCCTTATATATGCCTATAACACGAGATTCAGCCCTTATTTTACCAAAATATTGTTTTTACTCTCAAATACTCTCAAGAACAAGTCTAGGGTTTTCATAGGAGCTTTAAATTCAAGAGATTCTACCGTTAGTTTTTAAGAATTTTCCATTCAAGGTATGTTAAGTGTTCATTCATGAATTCCTTTCATCCATGAAGCCCAAGAATCCAAGTTGGAGTCTTTATGTGTTGTTCATGAAACTACACTAGTATGTGGGTTGAAATTTATGTAATTGAGTTGAATTAGGGAATCATGTGGTACTAATTTGATATCATGCCTAAGTTCTAAGTTATGCATACTAGGTGTTTGATAAAATGTCTAAGAGAATAATACTTATGCATTATGACTCTATAGAACCTAAATAACGAATTCATGTTACCATTATATTCAAAATGATTCCCATGCTATTGTTATGCCTTGTAATAGATTGATGTAATGCTTATGAGATTAGGCTTAGGGTATTATGACATGTTTATATGCACTCTTATTCATGTGTAAGCCTTTAGTATGCAAATACTTCATGAAAATCTTCAATGATAGTACTATGAATTATTGATCGTGGTTATGTATTCAAGAAGTGTCATGTGTTGTCAGTTTCATGCTATCGAGTCCTGGGGGTATTGTACCCAAAAACTTAGTTGTGTGCCTAGAGACAACATAAATTTCATGATGAACTCATTTACGCCATGACTAGTAGTAGTCTCAGTCAGTTTCAGAACTCAGTAGAATTCAGTCAGTTATATGACTCAGGAAAACTCAGTAATCTCAGTCAGTTATCAGATCACAATAATATTTTATCAGTTAACGAAACTCAATGAACTCAGTACAGTTTAGTTCATTTAATCATTTTCAGTGTCTATTCAGATGAGAGTAGGATTCAGCACCGAGTGGAGCCCAAGGATGGGAACTCACCAGTTAGTAGAGGGTGTGATTCTTAGAAGCAATCCTTGTGCTCCAGAACTATGTAGACAGCGTAGGTTGGGACATCAAACCTGCTGCTTGAGAGTAGATGAGGTGGCTTAACCTGTTATTTGAGGGTCCCACCATTGTCCTTAGAGTACCTGTTAGACGAGGGATTTCTGACAGCTTGTCCTTACTAGTGGCGCGGTATTGACACCCTTTCAACTAGGGTTATAGGTTGGAACCCAAATCTATTTAGAAAATGGGGCATGTCGGTTAGATAAATTATCCCATGGTTTCAGTTATAGAATCAGGACTGTCAGATACAGTCACTCAGTCTCAGTAATAGAACTCAGATAGTTCTATAAAACCCAAGACTGACAGATACAGTCACTCAGCTCAGTACGAAACTCAGTTAGTTGTATTAGAACCTAGACTGTCAGAAACAGTCACCCAGTATCAGTTACATTAGCTATAGCAGTTATCAATAACTCATGTTATTAGTATCCAAACTCAGTAGTCAGTATTATTCACGAATCCTTTCACAGTTACACACTCATGTATGTATTCTCACGATTATGTTATGCAGTCAGTTAGCATTGTTCTTGTATATGAACCCTTTGTATTCATCCTACCTCACTTTCATGCCAGTACATTTAATTGTACTGATGCATTTGCATTATGGTGTTTTTATACCATAGGTTCAGAAACACAAGCTCCAGAGCATCCGTAGAATTCCAGTTTTAGCAGTCAGAGTCAGTAGTGAGTCCTCATCATTCGAGAATGTTATGATTTGATTCTTTTATATCTTTAGTACTTAGTTATTTTAGTAGTTAGAGTTAGTTGGGGACATGTCCCATCAACTCCTTATTCATATAGTCTAGAGGCTTTCACAGCATAGCATATTCATAGTTATTTCAGTTGTTTTAGTAATGATGTACCGCATTTCCAGATGTTATGTTTTATCATATATTTGAATGTTATGGACTTTCAACCTTTAATTCTACATTTTTACATCATATTATGCAGTGCTCAGTTACAAATATCAGTCATGGGTTTTCTTGTGGTCCTCCGGGGTTATGAGCACCGTGTAGCATTCTGGGTACCAAATTCGGGGCGTTACACTAGGACTTTGCGGGGTCTTACACGAATAGAACTTACACTTAGAGACAGTAATCAGCTATGTCCCAAATAATAAATAGATAACATACTTTGTTATTTTTAACTTACAATTCTCCCATCACACATCTAACCACAAAAGTTCGAGTCTCACTGTATAGTGCTCTTATGTTGAAGCCTTACTTGGAGTAACAAGGTGCTAATTTAAGCTACGGACCCTGTACTTTACATCCCATTAATAAAATTACTTCACCTTATCATTGCCATCAAACACACTCGAATTTTAAATCAAGGAGTACCAACTACATAACACATTGGTTTGTGTTTTCATCAATCACAACACTCAAGCCTATCATTACTACACATACTTCATGGATCTCCCTACTAAGACTATCAAATTCAATCACTCTCATGAAGATTTTCACCACATATCTCCTGCCTAACTTTTTTACATATCAAAAGTTAATATCCTTCTTTCCCCCTTCACCTATAACCTTAGCTCGAGAAATAACATAAAAAATTTTCACATTCAAGAACATCTACTCCCCTACCTAAAGAATTACTATGATTCCACAAACACCACCATACTAACATACGGAGGGTCATTGATAACCCGAGCATAAGCATCATGAATGGGAGTAACACTATTTGATCATAACTTGTATTTATTGCTCTAATCAAGGTGGAACATAAGGTGAAGATATGATACAATCACAAAGTGCTTCATATATCAAGTGTCTGGATCATAAGTAGAGAGTCGTTATGGCATAAACACAACATAGCATGAGTTCTAAGGACAACCCACGGTGAGAAATATGAGCTCTTACATCATGAGTAGTATAACATAAGGTCAAAATCTATGAAGTCAACGATTGAGAAAAGAATTGGTACATGAAGCTATCACTTCTCATTTTAGAGCTAAGATAGTCATGAGTTTGCATGAACCTTATCACTCTATCTAGTCTTGACGTAAAATAAATCGGTAACATATAAAAGCATAATTTCTTAGAACTAAGCATTATGTGAGACATGCATTTTATGGATCATGAGCAACATAACATAGATCTTGAATACTTGGAATATTCAATCATTGAGGGACATTATTTCTTCCAGTTTGGAGGTCACAACATGACATGAGTTACATGGAAAACTCAGACCTTAGACATAAGCAGGACTTGAATAGATATGACATTGGTAGAATGACCTCTTAACTTGAAGTAAGAGAAATATGCTTGAATAGGAATAGGTTTATCATGACTCCTCCCTACAATTTGCCACTCTAAGAAAACTTGGGAACTACCATAATTCTCTATCTCCCCCTTAGATCAAAGTCACAATCCTAGGCTTGAGGACATAACCTCTCATCATTAAATCTACAAGCACAACACTCGGTACAATGGGGTATCATCATACACATAAAAGCTAAACTTTCCCTGATAACTATACTTTGAAGGCATTGAACTGACTTAATTCTCCATCCTCCCCTTAGATCAAAGTCATAATCCTAGGATTGAGGACATAACCTCTCATTATTAAATCTACAAGCACAACACTAAGCACAATGGGTTATCACCATTCACATAAAAACTAAACTTTCCCTGATAAGTATACTTTGAAGGCATTGCTTTTCTGGAATACTACTCTTAACTTTTGCTAGCCTCTGTGGCCATCACCCTATAACTCACACTCTCATGAGCATACACATCTACATTCCTTATCATGTAATGATCCATTCTCCACTACTCAACACACTTACATTAGGTCTCCAATCACATAACTTACAACTTAACAAAATTTGTAAAACTATACTAAAGGTGCATATTTTCTAGCTATATTTCCCCAATTCAACTCTAAAGTACACAATACAACAACTTCCTAGACTTCTCCATACTACAAAATTAAAGAATGTGAGCTAGGTAAACATGGCACGTATACCCATAAAACCTTACCTAACAACATACTACTAGGGGGTGCAACTTATTCTTATATACTTATGCCCTCATCCAATTAATGACTAGACCACAATTTATCATTTTTAAAACTAGTCCTCATGACTATTGTAACACCCCGTATTCAAGTAAGTGTATTGGTCTTATTTATATGGAATTAATTTTTTTATTTTATTTATACTGGAATTTGTCCGTCGATGGTTCCACGCGAAGGTTATTGAATAATCTTTCCAACAATATAAAGATTTCCAAAAACGGATAGCTTTCGGATATAATTGAGCAAGTTCAAAACTATAAAATGGTGGTCGGGATATATGGGAATAGTAAATGTGCAGGAAAATTACCTGCAAACAAACTACTGAGGCCAGCCGAATTTTTGGGTCAACTTCAAATGATCATAACTCTCTTAATATAATGAACTGGGAGATATTCGACCTATTAAAAGAAAGATCTTTGAGTCTTATTTCCAATGCAATTGGTTTGATCCAAATCCAACATCTGAATAAGGAGTTATACTCGTTTTACTTCAGCCTACCAAACCAGATTTTTAGGGTCAAATTCAAACAACCATAACTCCTTGTACAGGACGAACTAGGTGGCCTAATTTATATGAAATGAAATACCTTTGAATTATCCTTCCAACGATACCAATTTCACCCAAATCTGATATTGGAGCAAAGAGTTATGGTCGATCTACTTTAGCTTATCAAAACAGTCCACCAAAGGACAGATCTGACATTATTTAAATTTTAAAGGCATTTTGGTCATTTCCTATTATAATGTGGACATTAATATGAGTATATATACATGTATATGAGTTCAAAAACTCATTTTCATCATCAATCATTGAGAAATAACAAACCCTAGCCAAATTTGACCTTTAAATTACTTTTGATTCAACCGTAGAAATTTCAAAGTAACCTGATAACTGTGTTTGTCATCTCGAGAGCTTTGAACGACACCTATTATTTGTGCAAACAGGATTGCATAATCAAGAGGTGAATTCGAAGGTATTATATTGTTTGCCATTATTCTTTTCCATATGTATATGTGAAATAAAGGATTATATGTATTGGTTGTTATTGAAAGGTGATGGAAATAGGGTTATGGACTATTTTGCATGGTTTGGTTGTATTGAATTATGGAAGGTAAATATGGTAATTGAGTTATGAAAGGTGGATATGGTGATATACTATTGAATTGATGATTATTTATGTCTATGACTCTATTTGGTTTAATGGATTGGTTGGAAGGATAAATGAATCCAAACTTGATATTGGAGGATGTTGTATGAATATGCATGGCATGTGAATATATTTGGAGTAAAAGAGGGTTAAAGTGAAACCCTTTATGGTGTAATTAAGGCTTACTACTTAACCACTAGTTTGGTGAATTCAAATAATTGAATTGTGACATTTGGTTGCTAATACTAGATTGCTATATATGTTCATTGTAGATAAGTAATTTGATAAGATGGGAAATCCATTTAGGACTAGTATTGAAGGTTGACAGTCAGGTATGTAAAGCATACTCTATACCATATCTTTGGCATGAAAGTGAGCAATTTTTCTATTAAGAAAGTTTTGAAAGTTATTTAATAACATGTGATCCATAATGGTTTTGTATGATGTCCTACGTTACCAATGGACTTGCTTCCACCCTACAAGATGTCAAGACATTCCAATACTTACTTGTTTTCTAAATCTTACATGTTTATTGCACTAATGAATGTCATAAGGTCTCCGGTTACTCAAACAAAATCCATGTGATATTAATGACTCCAAAACGTTTCATTGATATACCAATAAGTTCCTTCTTCATTGTTATGGCATTGATGACTCCAAAACACTTCATTGATGTGCCAATGAGTTCTTACTTCATCGTTATTGCATTGATGGTCTATTTATATGTCTCTTATTGATGTATCATTGTTTTAAAATATCAAAAATATGGTGGCAACTGAAATAAAAATCTCAAAGATTAATTGAACTAAGTGATGGAAGTTCTCTCTTATCGGGTGGTATCCCAGGGGCATAAGCCTATCATGGGTTGATCCCTATTTATGTGTTTATGGGTGGTATCCCAGGGTCATAAGCCTATCATGGGTTGATCCCAATTGATATGTATTGGAGGCAGCCTAATGGTCACAGTACAGTACAGTAATGATTACAAAGATAATAAGAACGAAGGTAAAGTGATTGAATAAATACAATGTATAGGTTGTCACAAGTTCTAGTAAGTGTGGTCCACTCCTATTACGATTTATTCACTTGTTTCTGATTTTTATTGAGCTCCTATATCATATGTAATTATCTACAGATTTACATTCTCAGTACATATTATGTACTGATGTCCCCCACGGGGGACCTACATTTCCTGCTGCAGGCACAAGTACCTCAGCTCATACACAGCACAAGTAGGAGCCAGGATTTCCAGCTGCTTTTGCTGAGCTCCAGTTTGCTTCGGGGCTTTCTGTGTCATATATAGTCACTTTTGGTATTGTATAGAAGTTAGTTATATGGCGGGGTGTGTCCCGACCTTAGTTAAACTCTGTGTATTATCTAGAGGCTTTGTAGACCTAATGTACAGTTAAGGTGGTGTTTTGTTAATAGACGTGATGGCTTTAACGACCAAGTATTGTATATACATATATATGTTTGCTCGAGCTTATACAGGTGATTATTTCCTTTTATATGTGACATGATGCTGTCTGAATTTTGGGTTGTCATAGAGGTATGCATGAGAAGTATAAGGTGATGAAGCTGGTTCTCCCGGGCCTCCTAAGTTATAAGTGCCAGTCCTCCCCAATAGGATTTGAGGCATGATAATAGTGGTATCAGAGAAGTTCGTACTAGTAAGTCTACAAATCCATGTCTACGTAGAGTCTTGTTTATCGGTGTGTCGTGCATCGCATCTATAAATAGGAGGCTATGGACATTTAGGAATTGCTTCGTTTCTTCATGTCTTAGATCTTGCGATAGAGCCTATATTGTATATAAAGTCATAGTTGATCACTGAATCCATTTGTTTCTCTTATTATAGTAATGATACCGGTTACTAGAAGGAAGAATACCGATAAAAAAGTAGATGTGGCTGCCGGAGAGAGGACTAGTAGGTCACCCACTATACAAGCTAATCAAAGTGAGGCTCCAGCTGAGCATGCATCAAAAACTTCTTCCACTCCGGAAGAAATAAAGGTGAGGGGAACTATATCCCCAGAGCCACCTATTAATGTTGTTGATCAAGATCTTAGAAATACAGTGCAACTTTTGAGTCTTATAGTTACTGGGCAAGCTCAAGGGCAAGTCATTCCTACCATGGGTCCTAGTGGTATAGATAGGGCGGCTAGCCTTCGAACACAGGATTTTCTTAAGATGGATCCTCCCACTTTTACTGGATCAGATCTTAACGAGGACCCACAGGACTTTATTTATCAAATTCAAAGGGCCTTAGATGTTATGCATGTAATGGGTAGAGACACAGTGGAGTTAGCGGTGCATAGATTCAAAGGGGAGGCTATATATTGGTACGAGGACTGGAAATGATTTAGGGGTATTGATGCACCCCCAACTACTTGGAAAGAGTTCAAAGAGGCATTTTTTGATCATTATCTTCCATTTGAGATTCGTCAGGCTTGTGTAGATTAGTTTTTAAATCTTCGTCAGGGTAATATGAGCATGAGGGAGTACAGTCTCCGATTTAATTCCTTATCAAGATATTCTCCTAATGTTGTAGCTACTATGGATGATAGAGTTCATCAATATGTGGATAGGCTAGATCCATATCTGGTTAGAGATTGTACTATTATTGTTTTGAACAAAGATATGTATATAGCGAGGATCCAAGCTTTTGCACAAAAAATGGAAGATCAGAGAAAGAGGAGAAGAACATAGGAATTAGGAAAAGGATATTCCAAGAGGGCCAGATCTACAGGGCAGTTCATGGTATCCCAAGGAGGGTTCAGACCATAGTTTTCTGCTAGACCACCTAGGCCACTATTTTCTTACTCTGCAACTAGTGCCCCATCACAATTCCAAGGGTTCAGAGAAAATCAATTTGAGCATAGAAGTGAGAGTCAGAGTTTGCGGACAATGAGGTACCAAGGGCAAGGGAATATGAGCTAATCGAGACCTCCTCGAGAGCCATGCAATAAATGTGAAAGGTATCATTTGGGAGCATATCGGCTGGGGACCAATGTTTTTTTTTGGTGCGGTATGTTGGGGTATATGATAAGAGAATGCGCACGAAGGGGCATAGGGGGTATGGAATGACCTACGGGATCATTTGTTGCATTATCACCATCGATGCCTTATTCAAGAAGGGGTGCACAACCAATGGATCGTGTTAGAGGTGATAGAGGATCCACGAGTTCTAAAGGGGCTCAAAATCGTACGTATGCTCTAGCGGATCGACAAAATTTAGAGGCTTCCCCAGATGTGGTTATGGGTACGTTGTCTATCTTTTCATTCGATGTATATGACTTAGTTGATCCTGGTTCTACATTATATTATGTTACTCCATTGGTTGCTAGAAAGTTCGAAAGAATACCCGAACTGTTAGTTAAGCCATTGAAGTGTCCACATCGATTGGGGAATCTATTATAGCTAGAAGGGTTTACCGAAACTGCATAGTAACTGTTTGTGGTCGTGATATGATGGCTGATCTGGTGGAGTTAGAAATGATAGATTTTGATGTTATAATGGGTATGGACTAGTTGGCGTCTTGTTATGCCACAATTGATTGCTGCATGAAAAAGGTATATTTCCATTTTCCAAATGAATCAGTCCTTGAATGGAAAGGTGAAATTGGCGCGCCAAGAGGTAGATTTATTTCTTATTTTAAGGAAAAAAGAATGATTTCCAAGGGATACATATATCATTTAGTTAGAGTAAGGGATATAGAAGCGGAGCCACTAAATTTTCATGCTGTTCTGATGGTAAATGAATTTTCTGATGTATTTCCTGAAGATCTTCCAGGTTTGCCTCCTGAATGAGAAGTAGAGTTTGGTATTGATGTAATACTAGGCACCCAACCAATCTCCATTCCTCTGTATAGAATGGCCCTAGCAGAATTACGAGAATTGAAAAAGCAATTGAAAGATTTGCTAGAGAAGAGATTCATAAGGCCTAGTATGTCCCCGTGGGGAGCACCAGTGTTATTTGTGCACAAAAAGAATGGTTGGCTGAGGATGTGTATTAATTATTGGTAATTGAATAAGTTAACTATTAAGTGTAAATATCCTCTCCCAAGAATTTATGATTTATTTTATCAGTTATAGGGTGCCAAATGCTTTTCTAAGATTGATTTGAGGTCAGGTTATCACCAAGTGAGGGTCAAAGAGAAGGATATACCCAAGACAGCTTTCCAAACACGGTATGGTCATTATGAGTTTCTAGATATGTCATTTAGGCTAATAAATGCACCCGCATCTTTTATGGATTTGATGAATAGGGTGTTTAAGCCATTCCTGGATGTATTTGTGATAGTTTTTATAGATAGTATTCTAGTTTATTCTAGATCAGAAGAGGACCATGCCAATCACTTACGACAGGCATTGAAGACTCTTCGTGATTGTAATCTTTATGTAAAGTTCTCTAAATGTTAGTTTTGGTTAAAGTCAGTGGCATTTTTGGGTCATATTGTATCTAGTGAAGGGATAAAGGTTGATGCTCAAAAGATAGAAGCTGTGAAGAACTAGCCAAGACCCACAATGCCTGCGAAGAGTCGTAGTTTTCTCAGGTTGGCCGGTTATTATAGAATGTTTGTTGAAGGCTTTTCTTCCATTTCAGCACCCTTAACCAAGCTAACCCATAAAGCATCCAAATTCCAATGGAATGATGCCTGTGAGAAGAGTTTTCAAGATTTAAAGAACAAGTTGATTTCTACACCCGTGTTGGTACTTCCAGAAGGCACCGAAGGGTATACAGTGTATTGTGATGCTTCCAGAATTGGTTTAGGATATGTATTGATGCAGCATGGTAAGGTAATAGCATATGTTTCTAGACAATTGCAGCCACATGAGAAAAATTATCTTACACACGATCTTGAGCTGGCAGTAGTTATTTTTACTTTAAAGATATGGCTCCACTACTTATATGGGGTTCATGTTGATATATATACTGACCATAAGAGCTTGCAATATATTTTTAATTAGAAGGATCTAAATTTAAGGTAGCGGAGATGGCTTGAACTATTAAAGGACTACGATGTTGATATCTTATACCATCCAGGGAAAGCAAATGTGGTAGCTAATATGTTAAGTCGTAAGGCTATGATGGCGCCTATAGAAAGGCAAGGGATGATTAAAGATCTTCACTAGTTATCTAGTTTGGGAGTTTGCCTTCTTGAAACTCCAGATAAAGAGCTTATCGTACATAATGCTGTGGAATCTTCATTAGTAGCTGAAGTGAAAGAAAAGTAATATACAGATCCTATTTTGTTACAGCTTAAGAAGAATGTTCAGAGTGGTGAGACCAAGGCATTTGAGCTTGCACGAGAACGAGTACTTCAGTGCCAAAACTGATTATGTGTGCTGGATATAGATAGGCTAAGAAAGAAGATTATGAAAGAGGCACATTGTTCAAGGTATTCCATTAATCCAAGATCAACCAAAATGTATCAAGATTTAAAAGATATGTATTGGTGAAATGACATGAAGAAGAGCATTGTAGAATTTGTAGCTGAATGTCCAAATTGTCAAAGAGTTAAAGTTGAGCACCAAAAACCCGGAGGTTATATGCAATGCATTAATCTTCCAAACTGGAAGTGGGACATGATCAACATTGATTTCATTATTGGTTTGCCTCGTACATCCCAGAAGTTCGATTCTATATGGGTGATTGTTGATAGGCTTACCAAATCCACACATTTCCTACCAGTTAGGACCACTTACACAGTTGAAGAGTATGTGAAGCTGTACATTAAAGAGATAGTCTGATTACATGGAATGCCAATCTCTACTATATCAGATCGAGGAACCCAATTTACCGCAAACTTTTGGAAGTCTTTTTAGAGGTGTTTGGGAACACAAGTGAAGTTGAGTACAACTTTTCACCTTCAAACAGATGGACAAGCAGAACGTACCATCCAAACACTTGAAGATATGCTACGAGCTTGTGTAATAGATTTTAAGGGCAACTGGGATTATCATTTACCTCATATTGAGTTTGCCTACAATAATAGTTATCATTCAAGTATCAAAATGGCACCATATGAAGCTTTATATGGAAGGAAGTGTAGATCACCAATAGGATGGTTCAAAGTGGGTAAAACTCTTTTGTTTGGATCGAATATTCTTTATCAAGCCATAGAGAAGGTTAAAGTAATTCAGCAATGACTGAAAACAGCCTAAAGTCGACACAAGTCATATGCGGATAGTAGAAGGAGAGGGCTAAAGTTTTCTATAGGTGATTGGGTATTTTTGAAGGTATCACCAATGAAAGGGGTAATGATATTTGGCAAGAAAGGGAAGTTGAGTCCACCTTATATAGGCTCGTATAAGATCACTCGAATATTTGGACAAGTTGCATATGAATTAGAGCTACCTTAAGAGCTCTCATCAGTACATTCGGTATTTCATGTGTCAATGCTTCAAAAGTTCATTGGAGATCCATCACATATCATTTCTATGAGGATGTGCAAGTTGCGGAAGATCTTACCTATGAGGAAGTGCCTATTGCTATTCTAGATCGCCAAGTTAAGAAGATGAGAAATAAAGAGATAGCATCTGTGAAAGTACGTTGGAGAAATCGTCAAAGGGAAGAGATTACATGGGAAGCTAAGAAAGCAATGAAATCTAAGTACCCTCATTTGTTCAAAGATGAAAAGGAAGTTCAAGAAACGGAGTTAGAACATTAACAAGTAAGTTTTTTTAATATATATGCATAGTATTTATGTGAAGATGTGAATATTAATGATCGACTTGAACTTGTTTAGGTTGAATAACTATGCTAACATTTGAGGAGGAATGTCCTAAAGGGGGAAGGATGTAACACCCCATATTCAAGTACGTGTATTGGCGTATTGAAGTACATATATTGGTCTTATTTATATGGAATTAATTTTTTATTTTATTTTATTTATACCGGAATTTTCCCGCCGATGGTTCCATGCGAAGGTTATTGAATAACCTTTCCAATGATATAATATTTCCAAAAATGAATAGGTTTCATATATAATCGAGCACGTTCGAAACTATAAAACGGTGGTCGGGATATTTGGGAATAGTAAATGTGCAGGAAAATTTTCTGCACACAAACTACTGAGGCCAATCAAATTTTTGGGTGAAATTCAAATGATCATAACTACCTTAATATAATAAATTGGGAGATCTGCGACCTATGAAAAGAAATATCTTTGAGTCTTATTTCCAATTCAATTGGTTTCATCCAAATCCAACGTCTGAGTAAGGAGTTATACTCGTTTTACTTCAGTCTATAAAAATAGATTTTTAGGGTCAACTTCAAACGACCATAACTCCTTGTACAGGACGAACTGGGTGGCCTACTTTATATGAAATGAAAGACCTTTGAATTATCCTTCCAACGATACCAATTTCACCCAAATACAATATAGGAGCAAAGATTTATGGTCGATCTACTTTAGGTTATCAAAACAGTCCACCAAAGGACAGATCTGACATTATTTAAATTTTAAAGGCATTTTGGTCATTTCCTATTATATTATGGACGGAAATATGTGTATATATACATGTATATGAGTTCAAAAACTCATTTTCATCGTCAATCATTGAGAATGAACAAACCCTAGCCAAATTTAACTTTAAATTACTTTTGATTCAACTGTAGAAATTCCAAAGTAATCCGATAACTGCGTTTGTCATCTCGAGAGATTCGAACGACACCTATTATTTGTGCAAACAGGATTGCATAATCAATAGGTGAATTCTAAGGTATTATATTGTTTGCCTTTATTCTTTTCCGTATGTATATGTGCGATAAAGGATTATATGTATTGGTTGTTATTGAAAGGTGATGGAAATTGGGTTATGGACTATTTTGCATGGTTTGGTTATACTGAATTGTGGAAGGTAAATATGGTAATTAAGTTATGGAAGGTGGATATGGTGATATACTATTGAATTGATGATTTTTTATGTCTATGGCTCAATTTGGTGTGATGGATTGGTTGGAAGGATAAATGAATCCAAACTTGATATTGGAGGATATTGTATGAATATGCATGGCATGTGAATGTAATTGGAGTATAAGAGGGTTAAAGTGATACCCTTTATGGTGTAATTAAGGCTTACTACTTAACCACTAGTTTGGTGAATTCAAATAATTGAATTGTGACGTTTGGTTGCTAAAACTAGATTGCTATATAAGTTCATTGTAGATAAGTAATCCGAAAAGACGGGAAGTCCATTTGGGACTAGTATTGAAGGTTGACAGTAAGGTATGTAAAGCATACTCTATACCATATCTTTGGCATGAAAGTGAATAATTGTTATATTAAGAAAGATTACAAAGTTATTCAATAACATGTGATCCATAATGGTTTTGTATGATGTCTTAAGTTACCAATGAACTTGTTTCCACCCTACAAGATGTCAAGACATTCCAATACTTACTTATTTTCTAAATCTTACATATTTATTGCACTAATGAATGTCATAAGGTCTCCGGTTACTCAAACAAGATCCATGTGATATTAATGACTCCAAAACGTTTCATTGATATACCAATAAGTTCCTTCTTCATTGTTATGGCATTGATGACTCCAAAACACTTCATTGATGTGCCAATGAGTGTTTACTTCATTTTTATTGCATTGATGGTCTATTTATATGTCTCTTATTGATGTATCATTGTTTCAAAATATCAAAACTACGGTGGCGATCGAAATAACAATTTCAAAGATTAATTGAACTAAGTGATGGAAGTTCTCTCTTATCGGGTGGTATCCCAGGGGCATAAGCCTATCATGGGTTGATCCTTATTTATGTGTTTATGGGTGGTATCCCAGGGGTATAAGACTATCATGGGTCAATCCCAGTTGATATGTATAGAGGTAGCCTAATGTTCATAGTATAGTACAGTAATGATTACAAAGATGATAAGAACGAAGGTAAAGTGATTGAATAAATACAATGTACAGGTTGTCACAAGTTCTAGTAAGTGTGGTCCACTCCTTTTACGATTTATTCACTTGTTTCTGATTTTTATTGAGCTCCTATATCATATGTGATTATCTACAGCTTTATGTACTCAGTACATATTTTGTACTGACGTTCCCCACTAGGGACCTGCATTTCCTGCTGCAGGCACAGGTACCTCAGCTCATACACCGGACAAGTAGAAGCCAGGATATCTAGCTGCTTTTGGTGAGCTCCAGTTTGCTTTGGGACTTTCCGTGTCATATCTAGTCACTTTTGATATTGTATAAAAGTTATTTATATGGCGGGGTATGTCCCAACCTTAGTTAAACTCTGTGTATTGTCTAGAGGCTTTGTAGAACCTAATGTACAGTCAAGGTGGTGTTTTGTTAATAGACGTGATGGCTCCAACGGCCAAGTATTGTATATACATATATATGTATGCTCAAGCTTATACAGGTGATTATTTCCTTTTATATACGACATGATGCTGTCCGAATTTCGGGTTGTCATAGAGGTATGCATGGGAAGTATAAGATGATGACCTGTTCTCCCGGGCCTCCTCAGTTACGGGTGCCAGTCCGCCCCAATAAGATTTGAGGCGTGACAACTATATACATATATATATATATATCACAATTATCCACTCCTTATCCCACATGTTGCCAACCTAGGCTATTTCAAACATTACATCAAGCTAACTAACTCATTCTCACAAAACATGCATTATCAATCTTGAGCTACTAATCTTACCAATACACTCCCCTTCTAAAGTTCAAGCCTATTATCTAACAACACCAATCATATGAAGAAATACCTATACTATACTAATCAATCGAATAGAAATATCAACCTAAGTCTCTTATTTCACTTAACTATGGCCCATAAGTTCATCCTCTCCATGACATTACTACTATACCTCAAAATCTACTACATACCTTCTCACATGTAGTACTAGCTTACAATGACTAGAGAAAAGACAATCGGGGGGGCGGGGGGGGGGGGGTAAAGTCACATATTAGGGATAGTCGATCATAATCTTATGATATAACCCATTACTATCTTATAAACATATTCTACTTTCTCACATTAAATCTACTTACCCATGCATAGATCACAATTATCTTCAAAATTCAATAAACACCAATGATTCTTTACCCATAACTTATTAATTAATCTACTCCTTTCTATTTACCAGTTGTAAATGATTTCTACAACCACTATAACTATTCATTCTGAGCTCCTTCCCTATTTTGAATAAATAATAATCATGGCCAATCACTTCCTCCACAGATTACCATACAATCTAAAAATCTTACTACAATATTAGCTAATCACTATAAAAGGCAACCCACCCTTCAATCAAAGGTTATACAACTAAACTAGCTTTTTTACGCGAAAGTCACCTCGTTCTAACTTCTAAACTTGTGACTTCATATCACCAACTTCTGGACCATTTTAAAGCTCCTAGGTTATGACACATTATCACATATTATTACTTGGGTAGAAATAATGTTCCAATATTCTGCCAAGCATCAGTACCCTTAAGCATGACATCAGCAACAAGGGTTGTAAAAAAGGACTGAGTACACTCCATACCCCAGGCTCAAGTGCACGATTGATGTAAATAAGGGTATAAGCTTAAATCAACACACTTTAAAGCATTTATGGACTACTCTCAAGTCCTTGTGCAATTTCATAATCTTTTATGACTCAATTATCAAGGACCACATAATTTAGACTCTAAGCTTCTACACTTGAATCGCCTCAACAATGAGATATAGTTAATAAAATTAGAGTAAGGAAGAAATTTGGATAACTTCCATATGTATAAACAATGTCATGATCTACAGTATGAAAGAATAGGAAACATCTCCTAAATGCCTCGTAGCTTCATCTGTATAAGTGTGGCATGCTACACACCCATAAATAGGACTCTACTCGATACAGCTTCGTAGACACCCTAGGACCATGAACCATGCTCTGATACCAAGTTTTTCATGACCTGAGTTGTTTCCCTAGCCGCGATGGACATTCCGAACCATGAAGGCCCAAGAGGCCTATTAACATGTAATCAGAAGCATAATCCATACATAAACTAAAGTGCAATAGATATAATAATATTCAATGGAGATTCATTGTAATACAAATTATGTCAAGAAAATTTTGACAATACATTACTCAACTCTCGTCTACAAAGCCTCTAATGAAAACTAACTATCTAGACCAGGACAAAGCCTCCAATTGGACCATATACTAAAAGACTCAACATATAAGTAAATGACTTCCGAAAGATGGATGGCTCACCTATTTCTGTCGTATCCCAAGTATTATACTGATGCGATGGACCATGGTACTATACTAAAGAACCTGAAATATAGGGGGTCAATACACAAGGTATTGGTTCGTAGAACTACCCCAAAAAAATATAATTTGTATAGCATAGGAGAGAGCATTTCATAAAATAATTTAACATAAGGTAAGTGAAAACACATGGGCATAATTTGATGAACTTTCAAACATTTTCTTGTAATTGAGACTCAACTCTTTATTTTACTTTTGAGCTAGATGGTACACCCTACAAGTCTTGTACCCATGGGCTATATGGGTCCGCTATTAACTCGTCAACTAAGCCCCCAAATCCAAGTATGCCTCAAAGAAAAGGGTCCTACATACTAGTCTAGTATACCAATGCCTCAGGGGCAAGTATACATTGGCCATAGCCAATTATGTCTCCCGAATCAACAAAACTTAATTTTCAGCAATGAGCCCTTACACTCAAATGCCTTCTTCGGGTAACTATCTAACTCTCTTTAAACCTATTTTTAGTCTTTTAAGTTGTGCATCTTTCTCAAAACATGGTCTGAAGTCTAAAAAGTATGTAAACTATTTTTGTCTGAGTCTGTAATGGCATTTATCTATTTTGGTATCGTCATACCAAATCTTGCAAGTCGTATAAGCCATATAACATCATGTTGAAGTATTTTCATTCAAAACATGTTATTGGACCACCAAAACATTTGAATAATGTACTAGAGTTCTTATTTCAAAATATGTGAAAACTTATGCAAAGATCCTCTCTTTTCAATATTTTAACACATTGTGGACAATTCCTTCATAACAACCCATGCAATTCTTTCAATTATCACATTTAACATTTGTAAATAGGAAAACACCCTCTCTTCAATTCCTAATCAACATCAAGTCCATAAATAATAGTAAAATATTTGGCTTATACTTTATGACATGCAACTGAATAATCCTTACATGTTGAATTAAGAGGTATCATGATGAGAGAGGGAGTTTCATTATTCATGCTCTCAATTCGAATTTCACAACTAAAAACACATATATATGCGCAAACATAATTCAATTCCATGAACAAGCCTCAAGACCAAAACACTATATTATTGAAATGGGTTCATGGTTTGGCTATTCAAAATGATCTTTCAAACCCTTTTTATAAACATAATTATATATTTTCAAAGCTTAGTAAAATAATGAACTTATACCCATGGATTTTAGGATAGTCCCACATACCTTAACAATGATGAAAACGTGAAGAACTTGTCCTTTGAAGCTTACAAGTTCAAACCCTAGGTTTTTTTATCTTCCTGTGATTCAGGAAGATGAACTAGGGATATTTGTGGGTATTAATACATGATTTGGGACTTTAATTCATCTATAAGTGTTTAGGGACAACTATAGGATATGAAAGGACCTTTTTAACCTTGAAATAACACAAAAATAATGGAGCATTTACGCTGCTATATCTTAGCCATGTGGCGCACAACTCATGGTACAGGACAAGGTGTGCGACACACAACCTATTGTATAGCCCTTAAATGGACGTCGCATGCCCCATCTCACAGCCTAGACAGTGTCTTACTCAAATACTCATAACTTTTTACTTTGGACTCGGATTGACAAATAGTTGGCGGAGTTGGAAAGAAGACTCGAAGGGCTTCAATTTGATATATTGTAGGCCATAGGAATTTGTATATCCTAGGAGAAATAGTCAATGGAATTTGACCTAAGTAAAATCATAAACTAAAAGTCAATTAATAGGGAAGCGCTCAACTTAACTTTTGAGCTAGGAGATTCTTATGGTGTATATTCATATCCAAGGATGTACCTACACTAAGGAAACATTAATCACATTTATTTGTAACTAGAAACCATTGGATTCATGTCTATTTACATCAGAAAGACGATTCAACTTTAGATCGAAGGTGCGGGGTGTTACACTTTTATATCTCATTGATGATTGACATAGGTCAAGATTGATGATGGTCGATTAAGTGTCACCAATAGTTCAAAAAGCATAATTACTATTTCAATAGTAAAAAACGGCTAATTTGTACTCCTTAAATGTTAACACTTTTTTTACTTCATATATAAAGTCTTTCATCCCTCATTATTTGATTTCCTTCACTTTATTTTTTATTTTAAAATTCTACAATGTCTCAGACATCTCAAATATCTAATTAAAAAAAGACTCTAATTTGTCATTGTAGAAATGTGGTTGTCTTGAGGACGTCACGCATGGACTCAATTTTGGATCGTAAATTATATAATTGTGCAATTGCAAAGATGAGTCGTGTATATTTTTTTTTAAATTAAGTAAATCATTATGTAATTATTAATTTTTTTCCAGGATAACGGCATATTCTCATTTTTAAATGGCTTGATGAGGTATCACCTCCAAGCAATCCATCAACGTTTAGTCCGAAATCCGAATTTTATGGTGTGGTAAAATTTAATCTACTACAAAGACTCCAAAAATAAGAAAAAATTGAGATTTCCTCTTGACTTTGTTTAAAGAAGCAGAAGAGCGGAGGGATCACTTGAAAGTATTGCTACAAGACACCCAAATAGAGAGGGATCAACTAAAACAAAAGTTAGTTTTGGCCAAAGAAAGGGAGAATGACCTAAAGATGATGTTATATGGTATAATGTTAGTATTTGTTGTTTGAAAAGGTGTAACATGGATGTAGTGAGATTTAATAAATAAAAATACTTCTATTTTTCTAGAATGTTAATACTGTTGTTCATAGAATTATAGTTGATCAAACTACATATCAACTTAAAATCGAGTAGCATGATAATAATAGACTATACTAGTAGTATATGAAAGATAAAATATGCATTCTATGATGTCAACCATACACTGTATCAATTATAACAACGCAATGCATATTCAAATTTCATGCAACAATACAGTTTGATAAAAAATGATTTTGGGCAGAATCCTAACAAATTTTATAAAACTAAAATTTGTTTGTCATATCATCTAACGATCATTCAACTCCCTTATTTCTCAAATAAAAAAAAGTCTTAAACCTTAACAATATTAGCATTCAAATGTTTTTTTCCTCATCATCAAAAATTTTATCATTGATGAAATCAACGATATCCATCATTATGCCTATTTTTTTTCTTTCTGTTCTTCATCTTTTTATCTTCTTCTTGTTTGTCTATTGCTTCTTCCTTTCATTCTTCAGCTGTTTTGACTAATTCTTCAACATTTTTGCCAGATTCTTCTTTCTTACCTTCTTTTTCTTCTTCTTCTTCTTCTTCTTCTTCTTCTTCTTCTTCTTTTTCTTCTTCTTCTTCTTCTTCTCTTTTTTCAACTGCTGCTGCTGCTTCTATCTCAGCTTCTTCTTCTTTCTCACCTTTCTCTTCTTTTTCTATTGTTGCTTCTTTTCCAATTTCTTTTTCTTTCTCACCTTAGTCTTATTCATCTGCTGCTATTTCTTTTTTAATTTTTTCTTCACTCTTATCTTCTTCCA
>NW_025831304.1:119294-122628 GCF_002878395.1 Capsicum annuum | reverse complement strand
ATTAATTGCAAAGCGGAATTATCAAATACTAATAGTAGCAAATAAAAGTAATCGCTTAAAAAATATTAATACCAAATCCAACAACATATGAACAAACTAACACTATTCACCCCTCAAAAAAATAATTCAAAGGCCACTGAAAAATGCAACATAATCACCCGAAGCTTTGGTGTAGCCAAAAGTTTAAAGCAAACAACCTCAAATTAAGTCATTCTAAACAATAAAAATACCAAAAAATGGTAGAAAATGAAGCAAGCTAGGAGGATGTTGAAACTAGAATGAATCAACCAAAAAATTAGAGGAAATAACAACCAAACAAATGCAATAATTGTAACACTTGGAAAGACACAAATACGACCAGATTTGTGATAAACGGGAGAGGGGGAGGCGCGGTTGGTGAAGCGGCTGGCGAAGCAGAGTAGCGAATTACAGAGGCGGGAAGTGGTGCTTGGTTAGAAGTAGGGAGGCGAGAAGGCAGATTAATGGAGGGAGTAGTTGTTGCTTATGAAAATTGAAAAAAATGGAGGAGAAGATGTGATGTTGTTGCTGGTTGTTTATGAAAATTGAAAAATATGGAGGAGAAGGAGTGATGTTGTTGTTGGTTGTTGTTATAGAAAAAATGAAAGGGAAATATTGAGGGGGTGGGTGTGTATTGTGGTGTGTTTGTGTGTATATTTTTTGTATTGAGAATAATATTAAAGAAAAATAATCACCCTTATTTATAATAAAAATTGGCACTTTTGATTAACCAAAAAATAAAAAAAAGGACTCCTTTTGTCTCTTTAATACATGATTTAAACCATGAGATATTATCTAATAAATTTTTTCACTTTTTAAACCAATGGATCAAAACTCTTTATCAAATGAATTAAAACCTCAACCCGTCATCTCAAGTGTCACTTTTTAAAAAGTGACAAGCCTTTGACTTGACTGATTTACTTTTCTATGTATTAAAATAATCAAGTCGACTTACATTTGCAGATTATATAAAAATATGAATGCCGATATATAATTATAGAAAAAAATAAAGAAACAACAAATATAATAAATTCATCTAAAAATCTATATTATGCTATAAACATTTAAAATTATAATATGAAAGAAAGAATTGCAGTGTTATGCTATATATGTATGTAACGCCCCAAAAAACGAGTCCTGGAGCATCACACGGTGCTTGAGACTACGAGTATCCCCAAGCTAACCCTTTGAGCTATTTTCATTCAGTTCAACACAAATCAACGGGGTTTCCATAAATAACCCTCAAATATCAACAGAGTAATCATCATCCAAAAATAAAAGAATTTCAGAAAGATAACAAAATACGACTTATTAGTAAACTCCCAACATCTATACTAGTCTGACAAGCCTCTAAGAAAATCAATAAAACCAGCGAGCCATTGAGACATGCCCCAACTGACTCATACTCAGTTATCAAATGTAATCAATTTCGTGAAACCAACATCAGACATCACGTCCTCGGAACATGAGGACTCACCACAACAGAGGATGTAGAACAGCGTGCCAGAAGAATCACTATCGAACCTGGAACTGAGCACCTGAACCTACAGTCCGAGAAAATACAGCCCACATCTGAAGATGTGGGTCAGTACCATGGAAAGGAACCGAGTATATGGGGGTGTATGCAGTTGTATAAACATCATCATCATAAATATTTATAAGAAATATGCAGGATGTATGAAAGACTCACATAGCCTAAAGAAAATCATCATAATCATAAGAGGATAAAATAAGTAAAATAACACATGTGAGTCATCAGATAATTTGTCAATCACTTTCAGTTCATCAAGAATATCAATTCTCATAATGTAAATATCATTTAAATCTTTCAAAAGAAAAACTTTCACAATTCCACTTTCAAATTACTTCACCATTCACCATAGACACAAGGAAACGCACACACACACTGGGAGATCCTATAACCGACATAAACCATATGAGCTACATGGAGTCCAACGTACAACCCACATTGGGGAGAGTCGTCCTATCCTTGCCATCGGAGTAGGACTATCGATATCAAATCCACACAAACTAGTGATCACTATATAAATCAGCCTCAAGCTTACTCCTACGGGGGAACATAGTTCTAAGGAAGTAAGGTCATTTTATACCTCCCAGTCGGTGCTAAAGATTTCTCCCGGACATAGCTCAGATCTTTTCAAAGACAATCCACAACAAAATAATTTCAGTAATATATAAATATACTTCGGGAGCCATCATGCTTCTCATCCATCAAAATCAACCACGTTGTGGATTTCTTTCACACTCGAGTTCAAAACAACTCCATTAAGACCAAAAGGTCAAATCATTAAAAATATCTCAAATATTCAACATCAACGTGCTTATAATACACACTTTCTAAAAAAAACACAATTTCCAATGGCGATTCACAAACCAAATATCAAAATCATGATAAATATCGTTCAAGATTCATGTTTTATATCTCCACACATGTAAATTTATCTTTCAAAATCATAAACATCAAGATATCATAATAATCATCATAAGATATGGGTTCATGCTTCAAATTCGTAAAAATCAAATAAAAATCATGCCTTTGTAAAGAAAATTACTTTTGGGCACAAGAACAAAAGAGAGTTCTTGTTGAAAAACCCCACATACCTTGAATGATGAACTTTAGATCGATACTCATTTTTGAGATGTTAATCGTGCCTTTGAATGATGGTTCTTGGAGTTCTTGAACTAGGAACTTAGAATCTTGAATAAATTTGCAGAACTAATAGTGAACTTTGGAGGTTCTTGAAGTTGGATGTAGGAGCTTAGGGTTTTCTTTCTGAGGGAATATGATAAAATATAATATATAATACTTCTAATAGGCTTTAATATAGGGTTTGGACGGATTTTGAGTGAGTGGGAGTGACAAAAACGCCCTTAAAAATCAAAAAAATTCTCGAATCTGTCCTTTGGTGGACTGTTTTGATAGTCTGAAGTAGATCAACCATAACGTTTTATTCCGATATCCAAATTGGATGAAACCAATTTCATTAGAAAGAGGACTCTCATATCTTTACGTTGATATATAGTATCTCACCCAGATCATTGTGTACGAGGAGTTATGATCATTTGAAGTTGGAGAAAAAATACGCCAGGTCTCAGTACTTTTTCCTGCACGTTTTACTGTTCACTACTATTCACGGTTCGATTGGAATGTTCATAACTTGTTGCTCGGGTGTCCGTTTTGGATGATACACATATCGTTGGAAAGATTATTCGATACTCTATGCAATGGTGGGTCATAATCTAAGACATTCCGCACAAAAAATTTATAATTCATTCTAGAAGATAGAATCCAACA
>NW_025831304.1:110791-119194 GCF_002878395.1 Capsicum annuum | reverse complement strand
TACAGCTGAAACCATTTGTTAGACTCATCACCACATCGTTTCTCACTCGAATGCAACATAGAATGCATAAATTCAAGAAACTACAGCTGAACACATAATAAATGACAGCTGAACTGCTGCAACTTTTATCAAAAGTTCATGATTTAGGAAAGAACATTACCTTCAGATTGATCGGAGTTCGTGGAAAATAGGAGCGGGTACTTGAATCACATATCCGCCTCAGCTTCCCAAGTTGCACCCTCACCAGATTGGTTTCGCCACAACAACTTGACCAAGGGAACTTCTTTGTTTCGTAGTCTTCGGACACTGAAATCAAGAATCTCAACAAGAATCTCATAAAAAGAAAGATTTTCTTGAATGTCAGCACTCACAGAGGAATCCACTACCACAGCATCGCTAATGTGCTTTCTAAGCATGGAGACATGGACTATTGGATGAACAGAGGACAACTCAGAAGGAAACTCGACCTCATAAGCTAAGAATTTTGTAAGGACCAACATAACGGGGACTAAGCTTCCCCTTCTTTCCGAATCTCTTCACCACCGTCATGGGTGAAATTTTCAGATACACTAGGTTACCAACTTCAAACTCAAGGTCTCTCCTTCTAACATCCGCATATGACTTCTGACGACTCTGCGCAGTTTTCAACCTTTCCCTAATCAACTTAAATTTTTCCATAGCCTCAAATACCAAATCAGGACCACTCATAGCCGCTTCACCCACCTTGAACCAACCTATGGGTGATCTACACTTCCTCTCATATAAGGCCTCAAACGGAGCCATGCCAATACTAGAGTGGAAACTGTTATTGTAAGAAAACTCTATCAACGGTAAGTGATCATCCCAACTTCCCTTAAAGTTAAGTGTGCAAGCTCTCAACATATCCTCTAAGGTCTAGATGGTCCGCTCAGCCTGACCATCGGTCTGCGGATGAAAAGCAGAACTCAAAAGAACTTGGGTACCAAGACCCTTCTAAAAAGCTTTCCAAAATTACAAAGTGAACTGAGTACCCCTATCCGAAATGATAGACAAGGGAACTCCATGCAGTCTGACTAGCTCTTGGATATAAAATCTAGCGTACTCCTCAACAGTATATGAAGTATGAATAGGCAAGAAATGAGCAGACTTAGTCAACCTATAAACCACAACCTAAAAGGAATCATGATGGCGTCGGGAAGGAGGTAAACCAATCACGAAGTCCATATTTATCTCTTCCCACTTCCAGGTGGGAATACTAAACTCTTGCATCATACCACTAGGTCTTTGGTGTTCAACCTTAACCTGTTGGCATATTGCACACTTATCTACAAACACTACTATATTTTTCTTCATGCCACTCCACCAATAGATTTCCCGTAAGTCTCGGTACATCTTGGTGGCACCAGGATAAATAGAATATCGCACTCCGTGGGCTTCAGTCATAATCCTCTATCTCAGATCATCAACTTTCGGGACAAATAATCTACCCTGCAATCTTAACACACCATCTCCCCCTTAGGAGAAAACCTCTACTTTTTGGTCCTTGACTTACTCCTTCAGTTTGACCGAACTAGCATCTAAGTATTGCTTTTCCTTCACTTCCGAAACCACGGAGGATTCAGAACTACTCTGAACCCCTATACTACCTTCAGCGAGTCAAACAACCTAACCCCTAATCTGGCCAAACGATGTACATCACGAGCCAACTCTTTTTTAACTTCTACCACATGCGTAACACTACCCATGGACACTTTACTTAGGGTATCCTCCATAATATTGGCCTTGCCCGGATGGTACAGCACACTCATATCATAGTCCTTTAACAATTCTAACCATCGTCTCTGCCTAAGATTCAATTCTCTCTGGGTAAACACATACTGCAGACTCTTATGATCAGTGAAAACATCAACATGGACACGATACAAATTGTGTCTCCAGATTTTCAAAGCAAACACAACAGCAGCCAACTCAAGGTCATTGGTGGGGTAATTTTTCTCATGGGGTTTCAACTGTCTAGAAGCATAAGCTATCACCTTACCCTTCTGCATCAATATGCAACCCAACCCAACTCTCGAAGCATCACATTACACCACAAAACCATCAACACCATCAGATAAAGTCAAAACAGAGGCTAAAGTGAGTCGAGTCTTTAACTCCTGAAAACTCTTCTCACAAGATTCGAACCACAAGAACTTTACTTTCTTTTGGGTCAACTGAGTCGTAGGAGACGCTATAGGGGAAAACCCTTAACAAAATGGCAGTAACAGCCAGCTAAACCCAAGAAACTTTGGATAGGTCTAGGCCAATTTCTAATAGCTTCGGTCTTTTGGGGATCAACTCTAATACCCTCGGAAGAAATGATATGACCCAGAAAAGCAATTGACCTTAGCCAAAACTCATACTTACTGAACTTGGCAAATAACTTGTGATCTCTAAGGGTTTGCAAGACAGTTCAGAGATGATCAGAATGTTCATCCTCACTACGGGAGTACACCAGTATATCATCGATGAACACTATGACAAACATATCCAGATAAGGTCTGGACACTCGATTCATGAGGTCTATAAAAGCTGATGGGGCATTAGTTAACCCGAAAGACATAACAAAAAACTAAAAATGGCCATAACGAGTTCGGAAAGCAATTTTCGGGATGTCACACTCCCTAACTTTGAGTTGATGATAGCCAAAACAAAGGTCTATCTTTGAGAAATAACTTGCACCTTGCAATTGGTCAAACAAATCATCTATTCTCGAAAGGGGGTACTTATTTTTTACTGTGAATTTATTCAGTTGGCGGTAATCAATGCACATACACAAAGAGCCATTTTTATTTTTCACAAACAACACAGAAGAACCCCAAGGAGAAACACTGAGCCTTATGAAACCCTTATCTAGTAGATCTTTGAGTTGCTCTTTCAACTCCTTAAGTTCTGCAGGGGCCATACGGTAAGGAGGAATAGAAATGGGTTGAGTATCGGGAAGAAGATCAATCCTAAAGTCTATCTCTATATCAGGAGGTATCCCTGGGAAATCATCCGGAAAGACATTAGAAAACTCATTGACGACGTTAACAGACTGGAGAGTTAGAGTCTCAGACTTAGTGTCTTTGACTCTAACCAAATGGTGAATACACCTCTTAGAAATAAGCTTTCTAGCTTTGAGGTAAGAGATAAAAATGACTCTTAGGTGACATAGAATTCCTAGACCACTCAAACACGGATGCACCCGAAAACTGAAACTTGACCACTCAGGTCCGACAATCAATAGAGGTATAAGAAGAATATAGCCAGTCCATACCCAGAATCACATCAAAATCTACCATGTCTAACTCAATCAGATCAGCCAACAAGACTCTATGAAGAACCATAACAGGATACTTTTTATACACTTTTTGGGCAAAAATCGATTCGCCCACGAGGCTCAGGAATAATTTCAGGACTCATTTCAAAATTCACAGCAATCAAAGGTGTAACATATGAGAAAATGGATCCAGGATCCAACAAAGCATACATATCAAACTGAAATATATGAAGCATACCAGTAACAACATTGGGAGAGTCCTTTTGTTCCTGGAGGGACGGTAAAGCATAGAATCTATTCTGGCGCTGCCCGCCAGCATTGCTAGAAGAGGCGCCCTGAGCTGGGGCTGGGCGAGTCCCTGGAACTGGAGCACTAACAGTCTGAGTCTAGGTCTGAGGGAGATGGTCATGACGCCCATCTCCATCCTGTGGACAATCTCCAACTTTGTGACCTATGTCACCACAGTGGAAACAACCCCTCTTCTCACCCCAGCACTCACCCGAATGAGCCCTACCCCACTAAGGATACAGGGGATAATTTGGCTTACTGCCAGCACTGTACTGGGACCTGGATGCATATGACCTGCTACCTTGCTTCTGCCTACCTCTAGGCACGAGTGCAATAGCAGATGATGGTGCTGGCATAGACGAACGATCCTGATACTGAGGGCGACTCCCTTCCTGCGATTTAGTCTGACCCTGTCCGTGCTGCTCGTACCTAGCTTTCTTATTCCCTCTTATTCTATCTCTCTCCTTAATCTTGTCTGCCTCAATCTATTGTGCATGATTCATCAGCCTAGAAAAATTTATCTCACTATTCAGCATAGCAGACCTACACTCCTTAACCACATAACTAGACACTCCAGTCACAAACTTACTCATACTAGCCCGATTATCAGCAACTAAGTTAGGAGCATACTTGGCCAACTAATTGAACTTTAGACATACCTCCCTAACAGTCATAGATCCCTGTCGAGGGTTCATAAACTCTTCCACCTTCACCTCCCTCATCTCCAAAGGGAAAAACTTATTCAGGAATACATCCTGAAAATCTTGCCAAGTTGTAGGGATAGCTCCCTCGCCTCTACCTTTCCTATAAGCAACAAACCAGTTATAACCAAAGTCTTTCAACCTATACGCAGCCAACTCCACACTATGTTCCTCAGATACATGCATCACCTGAGTAATCTTCTGCACCTCCTCTAAAAACAACTGTGGATCCTCATCAGAATTGGACCCATAGAATTTCGATGGATTCATCCGCAAAAAGTCATGGATCCTAGCAGTAGCTTAATCACTTTCCTACTGCTGTGGAGCCGGGGCTAGGTTGGCCTGAATATTTGTAGTAACAGCTTGGGCTAACGCCTGAAAGACTACCCAAAATTTAGTATAAGACATGTTTTCATTCAATGGATCAGTGGGTTGAGGTTGCTGACTATCATTATTTCTTCTCGCACGATGTGGAGGCATATTTCTAAAAGAGGAGAGCATGTATCAATACCAAAGAGAAACATTTTAAGCACGATAGACTTCTGAAAGAAAGAATCACACTATTTCCTAAAATGTCTTGTAGCCTCTTGCTCATAGATGTGGTGCGCTACACTCCGATGATCAAGACTCTACTTAACGCGGCTTGTCAGACTCCCTAGGATACCGTAAAACTTAGGCTCTAATACCAAGTTTGTAACGCCTCAGAAAATGGGTCTGGAGCGTCATACGATGCTTGAGGCTACGAGTAGCTCCAAGCTAACCCTTTGAGCTATTTTTATTCAATTCAACACAAATCAACGGGGTTTCCATAAATAACCCTCAAATATCAACAGAGTAATCATCATCCAAGAATAAAAGAATTTTAGAAAGATAACAAAATATGACTTATTAGTCAACTCCCAACATCTATACTAGTCTGACAAGCCTCTAAGAAAATTAATAAAACTAGCAAGCCATTGAGATATGCCCCAACTGACTCATACTCAGTTATCAAATATAAACAATTCCGTGAAACCAACATCAGACATCACATCCTCAAAACATGAGGACTCACCATAACAGAGAATGTAGAACAGCATGCCCAAAGAATTACTGTCGAACCTGGAACTGAGCACCTGAACCTATATTTCTAGAAAATGCAGCCCACATCCGAAGATGTGGGTCAGTACAATGGAAAAAAACCGAGTATATGGAGGTGTATGTAGTTGTATAAACATCATCATCATAAATATTTATAAGAAATATGCAGGATGTATGAAAGACTCACATAGCCCGAAGAAAATCATCATAATCATGAGAGGATGAAATAATTACAATAACACATGTGAGTCATCATATAATTTGTCAATCACTTTCAGTTCATCAAGAATATCAATTCTCATAATATAAATATCACATAAATCTTTCGAAAGAATAACTTTCACAATTCCACTTTTAAATCACTTCACCATTCACCATAGACACAAGGAAACGCACACACACTGGGAGATCCTATAACTAACATAAACCATGTGAGCTACATGGAGTCCAACGTACAACCCACGTTGAGGAAAGTCGTCCTGTCCTTGTCATCGGAGTAGGACTATCGATATCAAATCCACACAAACTAGTTATCACTATATAAATCAGCCTTAGGCTCACTCCTACGAGGGAACGTAGTTCTAGGAAAGTAAGGTCTCTTTATACCTCCCACTCAGTGCTAAAGATTTCTCCCGGACTTAGATCAGATCATTTCAAAGACAATCTACAACAAAAATTTTAGTAATATATAAATATGCATCGGGAGCCATCATGCTTCCCATCTATCAAAATCAACCACGTTGTGGATTTCCTTCACACTCGAGTTCAAAACAACTCTATTAAGACCAAAGGGTCAAATCATTCAAAATATCTCAAATATTCAACATCAATGTGCTTATAACACACATTTTTTTTAAAAAAAAGCACAATTTCCAATGGAGATTCACGACCCAAATATCAAAATCATGATAAATATCATTCAAGATTCATGTTTTATATCTCCACACATGTAAATTCATCTTTCAAAATCATAAACATCAAGATTTTATAATAATCATCATAAGATATGGTTTCATGCTTCAAATTCATAAAAATCAAATAAAAATCATGCCTTTGTAAATAAAATTACTTTTGGGCACAAGAACGAAAGAGAGTTCCTGTTGAAAAAGCCCACATACCTTGAATGATGAACTTTAGATCGATACTCATTTTTGAGATGTTAATCGTGCCTTTGAATGATGGTTCTTGGAGTTCTTGAACTAGGAACTTGGAATCTTGAATAAATTTGCAGATCTAATGGTGAACTTTGGAGGTTCTTGAAGTTGGATGTAGGAGCTTAGATTTTCTTTCTGAGGGAACTTGATGAAATATAATATATAATGCTTCTAATATGCTTTAATATAGTGTTTGGATGGATTTTGGGTGAGGGGGAATGACAAAAACACCCCTAAAAATCAAAAAAATCTCGAATCTGTCCTTTGGTGGACTATTTTGATAGTCTGAAGTAGATCAACCATAACGTTTTACTCCGATACCCAAATTGCATGAAACCAATTTCATTAGAAAGAGGACTCTTATATCTTTCTGTTGATATATAGTAGCTCACCCATATCATTGTGTACGAGGATTTATGATTGTTTGAAGTTCGAGCAAAAATACGTCAGGTCTTAGTACTTTTTCCTGCACGTTTTACTGTTCATTACTATTCATGGTTCGATTGGAATGTTCATAACTCGTCACTCAGGTGTCTGTTTTCGATGATCCACATATCTTTGGAAAGCTTATTCGATACTCTACGCAATGTGGGTCATAATCTAAGACATTCCGCACGAAAAATTTATAATTAATTGTAGAAGATAGAACCCAACACATTTATGCACAAAATTTCAATGAAAAATTTCCTGGGGTATTACATCATCCCTCCTTGGAAACATTCATCCTCGAATGACGCTAGACATGCAAAGATTAGATAGGGGATAGAGCATACAGCTAAAACCATTCGTTAGACTCATAACCACATCGATTCTCACTCGAATGCAACATAGAATGCATAAATTATAGAAACTACAGCTGAACACATAATAAATAATAGTTGAACTGCTGCAACTTTTATCAAAACTGCATGATTTAGGAAAGAACGTTACCTTCGGCTTGATCGGAGTTTGTTGAAAATAGGTGCGGGTACTTGGATCGCATATCTGCCTCAGCTTCCCAAGTTGCACCCTCGACAGATTAGTTTTGCCACAACACCTTGACCAAGGGAACTTCTTTGTTCCTTAGTCTTTGGACACTAAAATCAAGAATCTCATCAAAAGAAAGATTTTCTTGAATGTCAGCACTCACAGAGGAATCCACTACCACAGCATCGCTAATATGCTTTCTAAGCATGGAGACATGGAATATTGGATGAACAGAGGACAACTCGGAAGACGAACATATATTAGAAGGTCTGATTAGAGGGCAGACTAGCCGAAAATATTCTATTTTAGGGTGGACGAACCCAATTCATGCTTGCAAAATTTTAAGAACTAAGGCTGATTTTTTTTCTTCTTTTTTTTTCTTTTCCACTTTATCTCTTCTTTTTTCTTTTTGAGAAATTAAAGATAGCATGCAGTGCTTAACTAAATAAGAAAAAAAAGATACATGTATATATAACATCCAGCGCTTAATTGGTAAAATAAGTGTATTGTGATATGTGAAGTTAAAGACAAAGTATGCAGTGCTTAAATAACAAATAAATGCATTGCGATGTGCAACTAAATATAAACATGACATGCAGTGCTTAAATTATAAAATAAATTCATTGCAATATGTGAAAAAAAAAAGTCAAGATGGCATGCAGTGCTTAAATGATAAAACATATGCATTACGATATTTGTGAGACATGTAGTGCTTAAACGATAAAATAAATGCATTGTGATATGTGCGTGCAGTGCTTAAATGCATAGCAATATGCGCTGATAAAGGAAAAAATGACGTGCGATGCTTAAATAATAAAATAAATGCATTGCGATATTTGCGAGGCATGCAGTGCTTAAATGATAAAATGCATTACAATATGTGCGTGCAATGATTAAATAATTAAAATAAATGCATTACGATATGTGCGTGCAG
>NW_025831304.1:94850-107791 GCF_002878395.1 Capsicum annuum | reverse complement strand
CCATTTTCCATTCAACACACATATAGAACCCAACAAATCTATTACAAGATATTTCTGGTCCAGAAAACTCTGGTATGGATGAAGTTGAATCAAAACACAGAGATTATACCTGGTCCAATGAATTGGTTTATAGCAAGATAAATAAGGCAATAGTAATTGCATCTTGAATGAAGATTATGCCCTGGGTGGAGATTAGTGATGGATCCTGCTTCTTATCACAAGCTTTTTAAGTTCTTCAATCACTTAGCTTCACAACCTGATTTCTTGCACAGTAAAAATGGATGGTTTAGTACAAGATAAAATGGTATTATGAAGATAATATAGCAGAAACTTAAAAAGGTGAAGGTTGAAATAAAGTAGCTCAACATTAGAGAATTCAAAGCTGTAACAAATAAAGTGTAAGATCTTATAATGAAATTGTAATATGTCTAGGATACAAAGAGAAATTTTGACCAAGTAGTCTCATTGAAGAGGGTGCAATACAACAATAATCAAGGATACAATGGTTAAAGATTTGGGATGGAAACACTTCCATTTTTTGCTCATATGAAGAATATAATTCCGCTAAGCACTACTTTGAGATTCACTACTGTAGATGATATCACTATTTTTTCTCAGTAAGTAATAGAAATAGAGATACCTGGATTTTATAAGGGACTACTAGGTAAAGCACTTGAACCATTTCCTAAAATGTTAACACTAGATTGTGAAAGATGACCCGGAGCTAAATAGAGAATGATAGTTGCATCTCATTAGATTGGTGTCTAGGAAGAAAATTGTCCAAAATCTCAAAGGGATAAATGAGATGAAGGCTCTATGGTATGATGGTTTTAATTCTCTTTGTTTTTATGAAGTCATGATTTGTGATATGGGATGATATTATTAACGCAATAGGATAGTTCTTAGTATTAATAGAATGTATCCCCTATAAATTGTACCTTTGTCACCCTTATTCTAAAAGTTACAAATCTAATGAGGGTAGGAGACTACATACCTATATCATGTTGTATAATTATTTATAAGATAATATTCAAAGTAATTACTAGTAAGCTACAGAAAGTAATGGACTCATTGGTGGATCCATCTTAATTAGATTTTATACAAGGGAGAGCCATAAATGACAACATAATCATTAGTCATGAATTGGTTAAAGGACATGGGAGAAAAGAAATCTCAACAATATACATGCTGAAAGTAGGCATGAACATAGCCTATGATTTACTTGAATGAAGTTTCCTAGAATAGGTTATGAATGATCTATAAATCCACAAATATCTATTTTCTGGCTAATGCAGTCTGTAACCACTGTTACTTACTTTATTACTATTAATGGTAAAGCTACAATCCCATTTACAACAAAAAGAGAGAGACAAGGTGTCACATTATCTCCTTTTCTATTTGTTCTTTCTGTGGAGTATTTAACTAGGCTTTTGAAGAGACTTCATACTCAACTTGATTTCCCATCCATCCAAAGTGCGAAAAATAGAATTGTTCTACTAAGTTTTGGTAATGAGTTGCTATTTTGTAGAGGGGATATAGTCTCTGTTATTCATTTACTTAAGTGTTTCCAAGCATTCTACAACACTTCATGGAAAAGATTTGCATATATTTTGGAGGGGTCAAGGGTGAAATTCAAGATAATATTTTAGAAGAACTTGATTTTGTCAATGGTAAACTACCTTTTAGGTATCTTGGTGTCCCTCTTTGTATTAAAAGAATTTCTATTGAACAGTGTAAGCCCCTCATTGATAAAATGCTAGGAATATTACAAATTGGTGTTCTAGATTCTTATCATATGTTGGTATGGACCAACTTCTCAAGAGTATGTGTTATTTACTATAGAAACATTTTAGGCACAGATCTTTGCCCTATCTAAAATATTATACAGGTGATAGAATCTATATGCAAAAAGTTCTTGTGGATTGGCTGTATTGATGTTTCTAACAAATCCTTATTGTCTGCGACAAGCTTTATAGCTGTGTTCCATGGGTATTAAAGTAGTGAGTTGAGAATTTTACTGGGTTATATATATATATATATATATCTTACTCCTTACTATCATGTCTACATTTACTGTTGTGGAAGGAAAGACTAGTGGCTGACAGTCTTTACGTGTGGATTTCATTGCTGAGGTGAGCCTTCACATTGTTTATGGAGGCTATCATCCATCTTTAGCTATTTTTAGATTATATTTCTTTTCATTGGGTTTACATGCCCGAAAGTTGAACTCATGTAACTCTACTTAGATGCTTCATGGTTTTAGTGTGGGATTTGGGCTAGAGATTTATTATCTAAGCTATTGTTGTTTTCATAAATTGTTATACAATAACTGGTTGGATAATTACTTTGCGTTAATAATTATTCCATGCATTTGGAGTTGAATATGTTTTTATCTTAGTTTTTATAGATATTATGAATGTATGGGAAATCGGTTCTCCCGACAAATGGTGCTAGCGGGAGCCAGTCACTCCCAGGGGTTATTTTAGAATGTGATAAAGTTGGTATCAGATCTTAGACTGTAGGTCCTGGTTCATGGAGCAGTGTTTAGTAGATTCTTGTTCATGGGGTATGTTGGTGCCCATACTTATGACCTTGAGGCTATCACACCCCCTTTTCGATCTGAAAAAGATTAATTTTTAAGTTTGAAAGAGCTTTTATTATTAAAGTGACTAAAAATAAAAATTTATTTCAAAAAATATTTTTTACAGTTAAACTCAGAAACTCCACTTGGCATAAATCTGGTGGGCCATGTCACCTTTGGAAATCCTTTTTCAAAATGGTTTTGACTCTTTAATACTGATCTGTGAATAGAGATTTTGGTTAAGAAATTCAATTGACCGAGGATAAGGTGTTAGGCACCCCTCGATCTCGTGATTCGAATACGGTCACTTCTTTGAATTGAATCAGCTAATTTGACGGTAGGAAGTGAATAAACCAACAAGGCTCATAAAACAAACAAACAAACCAAACCAAACCAAACAAGAATTCATAAAAAAAATAATATCCAATCCAAATTATACAATTCCAAAATAAAAAAATACAAAAATGTAAATCTATTGTATCCAAACTAATCCTCGAGACAGTTCGGATAACTCAATAGAGATAACCTCGAGGCATTCCCCAACCAAATGAGTACAATTGATTCAAATGCTACAAAACAAAAAACATTCAACAATCCACTATTTCTAAAATTTGCCTACCCCCTACAATTTACCTACTAATTTCGATCTAAAACATGATACTGTCAAATGAAAATGAATCTAAATTCCAACATTACAAAAAAATCTACTTAGTATGAATTTGACAAATTCCATTTTTCTATTCCAAATTAAATTCTCACTTTGCATGATTAATATGACTTCAACATAAAATTAACAAGTAGATAACGACAATTAAAATTGTAACAAAATCAAAGAAATACCATCACCATTCAAAAATATTCATGAAAATAGGGATAAGAGATGAAAAGTTGGACCTCAATTTTATTCCAAACAACTAACTAGCGATATATCGAAGCTCATTAACCAATGAATCCTGACCAAAATTGAACCTCGACTTCCAAACTAATCGCTCGATATTGATTTTTCGTCTTTGATTTTTGTAGGAACAGCAATGTTGTGGAGAAATTTAGTTGGCTATTTTTGGTGATTTTTCGAACGAGACCAAGTTGGTTCAAAGAAGTTTGTTCATCGGGTTTTGGGGGTTTCTGATGAATTTTTACCATCAAAACAGTAATAGAAGTGGCGACGGGGTATTTGGCGAAGTGGGTTTGGTGTTTTTCGGTGATGAACTCTCTATAAAAATTGAGTTTCTCAATAGTTTTCTCTCTTCTTTTACTTCTCTCTCACCTCTTTCCCCATTCTATTTTCATTTACATTTCTCGATCTCTCTCTTATTTCTCTCCAATTTTTGTTGTTTCTACTATTTTCTGCTCTTTTTCTCTATTTTCTCTCTATTTTCCCCAATTTCTCCCTATTCTCTCTATTGTTCTCTACTGTGTGGGAGCGTATAAATTATTGTGTATCTGGGTGTGTGTATTGTATATGCGTTGAATAGAAAATGGAGAAGTATGTGGGGGTCAATTCTCTATGTGTGCATAGATTAGTGTATGTGAGTGTATCAGTATAGTGAGGTGTAGCGTGTGTTGTATTCATTTCCCCCTTCTGTTAGTGTTGTTATTCTAAGGATGGGTGAATATGGAAAACATGAGTGAGGGGGAAAAGGTGGAGCACCCAGGTAAGGGTAGTTAGGGTGGGGTTAGGTGGTGGGGGTATTTTGTTATGAATTGGTTACTGTTTTGTTTTTTTTGTGAAAGATTTATTAGATAGAGAAGGGTGCATGGTAAGGGTGTAGGGAATGGGTAATTTTGAAGTTCGAGAGGGTCAAATTTATGTGTCTACATCATGCCCGTTTTTGTCTATAAACACAACTCCATACATAGAAGTATAAAACGAGACAGAATTTTACCTAATCATTATTCAAAAGAAAGAAAAAGAAAGATAGAGTAAGATCGAGTCATTATTTTACACATCCTACCTATCTTGAGTTATGAGACAATTAGGTCACTTGTAGTTCAAAGAGTTAAAAAGGAGAGAAACTATACTAAATTGGGGAGTCAAGTGAGGTCCTATCGAGGTTTTGGTCCGCGACTTTGTCATTACATCAAAAATAAAAATTACAAGTTAAAAAGATTAAATGAAATTACAAAAGTCCTACCGATACGATTTCTCTTGACTCTTGATTTAAGTCTTCAATGCTTTCAAAAGTAATAAAATATCTGATTTTCTTTGGGTTGAACTTGAAAAAAAAATAGATTCTTTCTCCACGCCAAATTTGGTGTTGGAGGTGAACTTAAAAATTGACCATGTTTTGTAGGTGGTACTTTTGAATTTGAACTTGAGCTTGAAAATCTCCACCCTATTCTCCAGAGGGCTCCTGACTTGCAATTTAAACTTTTTACCTTATTATTCAAGGGGCTCATGACTTGCAATTTTTAAATTCTTCAATCTATTCTCCAGGCAGGCTCCTGACTTGCTATTACTTCACCCTATTCTTCATGCGGACTTTTGACTTGCAATTTGCTCACCCTATTCTTCAAGAGGGATCCTGACTTGCAATTATTTCACCCTATTTTTTAGGCGAGCTCCTAACTTGTCTATTTCTTCACCCTATTCTTCAGGTGTCTCCTGACTATTAATTTCTTCACTCTATTTTTCAGGCGGGCTCCTGACTAGTTATTTCTTCACCCTATTCTCCAGACGAGCTCCTGACTTATAATTTTTTCACCCTATTCTCTAGGTAGACTCTTGAATTGCAATTTCTTCACCCTATTCTCCATGTGGACTCCGGACTTGCTATTTCTTCACCATATTCTCCAGGCAGGCTCTTGACTTGCTATTTCATCACCCTATTCTTTAGGAAGGCTCCTAACTTGCTATTTCATCACCCTATTCTTCAGGCAGGTTCCTGACTTGTAATTTCCTTACCCTGTTCTCTAGGGGGGCTCTTGACTTTCTATTTCTAATCTTCACCCTATTATCCAGGCGAGCTCCTAAACTCAAAGTCAAAACTATCATAGAAGTTATCTCAAACAAAGATTATCATGAAGAAAGATCCTAGTTTTTAGAAAACAAAGTCCCATTTTCCAGGAGGGTCCTGAACAGAAAGTAAAGTTCCAAATACCATGAATAAAACTTTTTTCCCTAGTTTATCATCAGAAAATTTTTGTGAGTGTCAAACTAAATCACAACTACTTGCAAAATTTATAATTCAAACGTGAATCGAGAATCGAACCAATAAATGCATCTCTTGAGACTAAAATTGAATGACCAAGACTAGGAAGTGTGTTTCCTAAAAATTAAAGTGAGGCACTCTGACTAGAAAATATGTCTTTTAGGAGTAATGTTCAAGTTAGGAAGTGTGTCACTTAACAAACAAAACTTGAAATACCAAGATAAGGAAATGTGTCTCCTAGGGGTTAAAAATGAAAGGATTTGACTAGAAAGTGCGGCTTCTAGGATTGAAGGTTCAAGTTAGAAATTGCATCACCTAAAAAATAAAACTTGAAATACCCAGATAAGAAAGTGTGTCTCCTAGGTTTTAAATGAAATAATTCGACTAGAAAGTGCATCTTCTAGGAGTAAGGTTCAAGTTAGGAAGTATGTCACCTAACAAACAAAACTTGAATTATCCAGACAAGAAAGTGCGTCTCCTAGAGGTTAAATGAAATGAATTGACCAAGAAATGCATCTTCTAGGAGTGAAAGTTCAAGTTAGGAAGTGCATCACCTAATGAACGAAAATTGAATTACATAGACAACCAAGTGCATCTCCTAGGGGCTAAATAGAATGACCCAACTAGAAAGTGCGGCTTCTAGGACCAAAAGTTCAAGTTAGGAAGTGCATCACCTAATAAACAAAACTTGAATTGCCCAGATAGGGAAGTACATCTCCTAAGGGATAAATAAAATGACTCAACTAGAAACGGCATCTTCTAGGAGTAAAGGTTCAAGTTAGGAAGTGTGTCACCTAGTAAACAAAATTTGAATTACCCAGACAAGGAAGTGTGTCTCCTAGGGGTTAAACGGCAGGACTCGACTAGAAAGTGCATCTTTTAGGAGTAAAGTTTCAAAGTTAGGAGGCTTGTCACCTAACAAACAAAACTTGAATTTCCAAGACAAGGAAGCGCATTTCCTAGGGGTTAAATGAAAGGACTCAAATAGAAAGTGCATCTTCTAGGAGCAAAGGTTCAAGTTAGGAAGTGTGTCACTTAACAAATAAAACTTGAATTACCCAGACAAGGAAGTGTATCTCCTAGAGAAAAATGGAAGAACTCGTCTAGAAAGTGCGAATTCTAGGGGTAAAGGTACCAGTTAGGAAGTGTGTCACCTAAAAAATCAAACTTGCATTACCCAGTCAAGAAAGTGCATCTCTTAGGGATATAGGATGATGTGTTTTTATCAAGATTGTGATTATCAAAATTGTGTAGCAACACTACCTCTTGCATTTGCAGCAGTGAGGAATTACCTATTTGTACATTTAGGCTTTGAAGACCTTGATTTAAAATTAACATGTGTTCCTATTTCATACAAAGAAAATTCTGTGATTTTAAGAACATGGACGCTGGTTTAAGGCTTTAGCTTTCGAGGCAATCGTTCTTGCACTTGTCGTATTTAACTTTCTTCAAACTGTTAACGTGTGTCAATGACTTATTGCACCATTAACCAAACTTAGGCTATTAAAATGACTCTAAAATAAACACAATATCTCTGTCTTGCTATATCTCTCAGATAAACCATTCGAACCTTGCTATTTTCACAAATCCCCAAACTTGTTTGTTTTCAAACTTTCTACATGCCTTGTTTTGACTTACAATCATGTTTCTTTCATGATCTAGCCATTTTTTTTGCTTTGTCCAATTGAAGAAGTTGGTAGCAAGTTTTGAAATTCTTTCTCATTTTTTTAACATGACTTAACTCAAAGTCCAAATGATAATGATTTCCTATTTGAATGACAGACTCAAAAAAACAAAAATAGAAATATAGATAAGAAAGAAAAGACCTTAAATATCCTCTTTTCAAATACAAAGAAAAGAAAAACTTATCTTAGTACGACTGCCAGTTTTAATTATTATAACATGTATTTTGGATTAATCTGCCTGATCTTTCCATCCCAACTTTATCAATTGTTATTGAGTTAACAATCTTGAAACTGAGTTTCTTTTTAGGTTCGTTGTACTCATATACCTCATCCATCTAGTGACATCTCGATGGATTTTTACCAACAAGCCTATCTCATTTTATTTCTCTCAGCTCATCATCATTTTATGGTGCTCATAGGGGTTTTCACCCATAAGACTCTTATTTCTATTTCTCTTAACCCACCATCTTCTTATAGCTCCCATGAGGGTTTTCACCAATAAGACTTTCTGATTTTTATTTCTCTCAACTTACCATCGCCTTATGGTGCTCGTGAGGGTTTTCACCAATAATACTCTCTTATTTTTATTTCTTTCCTATTTTCTTATGTTGAGGAAGATAAGTAGTACCCAAAATGTGCCATCATATCCATTGCATACTTAGCCTTAACATTCTTAAAGATTGATCTGAATGTCTTTCTTTTATTGTAATGTGGATTTTGGACAGAGTAGAAACAAAGGTTAACATGAGGCTCAAACGAAACTTGAAGTGGGTGGGACTTACAACTTTTAGAATCAACTTAAACAATGAAAATTAACTCTTGCCCCAGTTTCTTTTGACTGGGCATACTTTATCTTTTACTTGGTTGGACCAAGCCCCAAAGTAGGGCTGCCTACTTATCTTGTTATTGCAAGAATCGGGTCAAACGTAGTTCAGATAACTTTTTCTTATGCTTGAATTTGGTTTCTTTTTTTCTTTTTTTTTTCTTCAGGACTTTTTTCTAACTTTTTTTTTCTTGACACTCTTATCTTTTTGTTTTGACTTGGTCTTTTTTTATGAACTTTTCTGACTCTATTCTTCTGCTCGACACCTTTTTTTAGAACTTTTGTTGACTCTATCTTGATTCTAAAAGAGGGTTTACAAAAGAAAAAAATAGAACTAAATCTCAAATAGGGTAAACAAAGGATGACACAATGTTTGGATAGCAGAATGAAATGCCTTCGTCATATCAATCCTTGAGAATACAAGTACAAAACATGCAATATGAAAAATGGAAGATGAAGATCACTTATATCATTTTTCCACCACACTAACTTTAACTAAGAACGTGTGTTACTTCTTCTTCTGCACTTGTCAAACATACAACTCTATCGTTGTTGTACACACCACACATTGGACGACTCATACTTTAGTGGAGCAAATTTTCATTTTGTTTCTCTTGACCAGAGATCGTGCATCCACTATTTGATCTAATTTAAAATGATTGAAATATACCTTTCAATTGATGATCAAGTTATTCTTGTGATTCTTAAAGTGATTACCGCAATTTATTCAAGTGAGGCTTCAATTTGGTCACCAATGTCTCCACACTCTATCTGCTTTCTTAGATTCTCTTTTTCTAACTTTAACATTCTAATTCAATGCTTCATGACTGAATTTAATTTTAAGATCTGGCTAAAAATTTCACAAGCATGTCATATAACTAAAACCAATCATAAAATTAATAATGTAAAGAGGACAAACAAATAATGTAAAATAAAACAAAACAACAAGGGACACTACATTTCGTTAAAAGAAAAGATAGAAGGATTTGAACAAAGACGATAATGAAACAAAATAAGATATATCCCGAACTACAATCCTAAAATAATTCGAATAATAGAAAGAAAAATAAAACAAACTACCTACAATCATTTCTAGCAAGGAGAGAAGTGACTACTTAATTGCTGAGCTTGACATCTTAGCCACTGATTTGCATATCATCATGGCTAGAGCTTTCACCTATATCAATGTCCTGCACCATAATCGATTTATCTTGAATCATCCTTTCTATTTGTCTTTTTCAAGCATGACAATCTTCAATATTATGACCCTGAACATTAGAATGATATGCACATCAAACATTGAGATTAAAATTTCTTGAATATGGGTGAGGATTATACCTAAGGAGAGGACTAATCAATGCCTCATTATCTAAATTTCTAGAACAAATTGGTGAAGGATTGTCGAATTAGTGTAAAACTATCCCTAGGCTTCTACCTTTTTTCATTGTTTGACTTGGATTGAAAGTCAAGCCTAGAAGGTCTTTGGTATGTTTATAGAGTTGGAGGATGATTTTGAGGAGTTTGTGCACGCCACTGTGGATAAGAAGGGGGTTGAACATATGGTTATGTTCTATTTACTGGATATGGAGATGGGAGAATGGAGTCCAATAGGCTTTGGGAGAGATAATGATGTTAGGAGTGATTATATGGAGCTTGGGTATAAACTTGGGCTTGAGACTATGGGTAATGACAAGGTGATCTTCTTAGATATGTATGTGGTCCCGCTATAATAGCGGCTACATCTTTCTTCTTTTTTTACTCTAAAAGTCTTCGAACCATTTTGAATTACTTGAGTAGTAGCCTTTAATGTAGCGAAACTCACAATGCAGCTGGCCTTAATCCCATCTTCAATCATCTCCCTAATTTTTAGGACCTCAATAAATAGCTTGCCGAATGTTGGAAACAAGTGTCGAAAGTATGTTTCATCTTGCGCTTGAATAAATACTTCCACCATCTTGCTTTCTTTCACTGGTGGTTTCACTCTAGCTGCTTGTTCATACCATCGTATATTTCCTAAAACTTTTGACACTCTTCTTTGTCATGCTGGTCAAGGATTTTTCATCGGGGACCAAGTCAATATTATATTGAAATTGTTGCATAAATTCATTAGTTGTATCATCCCAATTGTTCCACTTAACAATGCCTTGATCAACAAACCATTCGGAGGCTAAACCTGCCAGACTTACCCCAAAATAAGCCATAAGCAATTCTTCTTTCCCTCTATCTCCTCTTAATTGATTGCAATAACGTCTCAAGTGTGCTACAGTATCTTTATGTTCATCATACTTCTCAAACTTCAGTATCTTAAAGACAAGAGGGAGGTTAACACTTGGAAACATGCATAAGTCCTTATATGAGACATTTTTGTACTCTCCAAGTCCTTGCAAGTTTTTCATAGCCAATTCTAAACTTTACACTTTTCTAGTTATCTCTTTTTGTTCTTCTGCCATAATGGGCTTCTGGGCTTCTCAGCATAAAGAGGAAATTTAGGAATTTGAGTGTAGCTATAAGGATCAGTCAATTTAATCATAGGCTCAAAAGCATAATGTTGATCACCAAAAATATTTAATACAAGATCACTTGTAGAGTGAGGAAGCTCAAACGTTGGATAGACATCAAAAGTAAAAGCTTCATGTGAGGGTAGAGCCATAAAAAATAGGAATTGAAGGTGGAGTCGAGTATGTGATATTTTTATGTTAAGGAGCTAAGAAATGAATAATGAAAGTATTGGGATAGTGTTACCCTAGAGTAAGCCCTGATGTAGGTTGTGGCATGTCAACAGAAATAGAAAATTATGCATATGACACTAGAGGTAAGCTAGAAAGATTTTCTGAATTATCAGTGGAAAATATAGGAGGAGGCAAACCATTTGTTGCCTTAATTTCAGGATCTATTCATTAGGTCCTAAATTCTCATTCCCCAAACTCTTTGTCTGATTAGTGACAGCAACCTCAATATCCTTGTTAACTATAGCTAACTTCCTCTTAGACTTGGTGTAATATGAAGGACTAGCCAGAATGTCACAAACCAACCACCTTAAACTAACTGAGTAATAGAAATGACAAATGCATTAGAATGTAACACTTTTTCAAAAACTCTTTTCCTTCTTGTTTTTAAAAGATCACCGAACCCAATAAGGATGCTTACGTATCTCTCCCTTGAGAGAGGATAATCAGGTGTGCATAGTTCATGAAGGTTTGACACAAAAAGGCTAATCAAACTATTTTTTCCTTTTCATTTTTGAAAAGATTCCCACAAGATGTCGAAAATCATTTTGAATATTTCAACTCGAAATTACTTATTAAAAATGAAGACTGTGACTACCAAAGAAAAAATCTTTTTAGGTTTTTTATTTTGAATTTCATACGAAAAAGGAAACCTAAAACTTATTAAAGGAAAATCTTTTTTTGTATTTTCTTTTATAGATGTATATGAAACGCCTACTCTAAATGAAGCGTGAAGAAATTTTTATTGGATTTTTTGAATAAAATCACCAAACTCAAGAAGGGCTTCCAACGTATCACACTCTCGAGAGAGGATAATAAGGTGTGTGTAGTTCGTCCAGATTGAACAGTTAAAGATTAAGCAATAGACTGAACTCCGACTTGAGACATGACCAAAAAAAATAGGAAACACGCGAATAAAATCTTTTTTGTTATTTTTGCATGAGAATTTTCAAAAATAAAGTACTAATGGAAATAAAATAATTTTTTATATTTGTGACGTAGAAAAAGCGTGAAGACACTTAAAGAAATTTTTTTTTGACATTCTCATTACATGAAATGTACATGACTTCTACCATCATTTAGGATTTTCTTCTATAAAAATGAATAAAATCTTTTTGAAATTTTGAAGTTGTGAATGGATGCTAAAGGAAATAAAGAATTATTTTGATCTTTTTGATTTTTAAGAAAAATGTGCAAAGTTAAAGATCTTTTTTTGATTTTTTTTTTGCTTTCAATTGTGAAAACAAAAGCCAAAAAGAAATCCTACAAAATACGAAACTCTGTTTCTTTCCCTTTTTTTTATTTTTTGACTTTGATTTTTAACACTTTTTTCCTTAATCATCCTTGCCTAAACACATATTTTCCAAAAACTTTAACACATGCCTCCCTAAATCAGTCCGTCAAATTATCTTTTGACCCTTAAAGATGCAACAAGTAGCACATAGGGATGCTTAGAAATAAGTTTCCGACAGAGGACCAAACGGGTCCCACTAGGTCTCAACATGATGCAAATAAAAAATAACCTAAAGGCTTACCTAAGTTGGGGTTCAACTAACAAAGCTGTTCATGGGAGCATATGATTGATAGTGGCTGCGATTGTTTTCCACCTACTCCATACCAACCAACGATTCCCCCTCCTAAAATAAGGGTGACTCAATGAAGGATCCTGTACACAGCGTGTACTACGGGACTTGTTGCAAAAAAAATAACTCGGGGTAATGCATACAATGAAAGATATTAAGTGGTAACACATACGAAAAAACTATAAACAAAGAGCGTGTAGGCATCCAACAATGATAAAATGATAACACAAGAAAAAATCTATACACCAATAGTGTCAAACTAAGTTGATACAACTCAAAAATAAGCTCGAATTCTAAAATCTCCAACAAAATTGCCAGAGCTGTCACAACCCCTTTTTGATACGAAAAAAGATTGATTTTGTAAGTTCGTAAGGGTTTTTATTATTAAAAT
>NW_025831304.1:70278-91850 GCF_002878395.1 Capsicum annuum | reverse complement strand
TGAAATAGACATGTCATAAATGTCTATTTTTCTTTTTTAATTAAATATTATTATTTTTTTAATACATAAATGACCTACAATAATTAATTAGGAGTGATACAATAAAATCAAAACTTAATTTAAAACATCAAGAGTTAATTTATCATTTATCAATTTTATCATTTTATTAAATATTATTAATTTTTTAATACTTAGATGACTCATCATAATTAATTAGGAGAGATATTTAGTAAAATTATGGTTGAAGAAGCTGCAACAAACATGTCATAAACGCATATTTTTCTTGTTTTAATTAAATACTTTTAATCTACTAATACATAAATGACTTATAATAATTAATTAGGGGTGATATAGTAAAATCATGGTGCAACTTTTGAAGTAGTCATGTCGAAACCAATGTTTTAATTAAATATTATGAATTTTTTAATACATAAATGACTTATAATAATTAATTAGGGGTGATACGGCAAAACCACGGTTGAAGGAGGTCAACTTAATTTAATACATCAAAAGTTAATTTATCATTTTATGTTTATTTTATTTTATTTTAAATATTATTAAATTTTTAACACCTAGATGACTCATAATAATTAATTATGAGCGATATTTATGATTGAAACAGTTGCAGCAGACTTGTCATCTATTTTTTAAATTAAATATTATTAATTTTTTAATACATAAATGACTTATAATAATTAATTAGGAATGATATAGTAAAATCACGGTTAAAGCAGCTGCAATAAACATCATAAATATCTATTTTTTAATTAAATATTATTAATTCTAATATATAAATGACTTACAATAATTAATTAGGGGTTATATAGTAAAAAATACTATTAGGTCTAATATATAAACGAATTATAATAATTAATTAGGGGTAATATGGTAAATCGCGAAGCAATTAGGGGTAATATAGTAAATAATGAAGCAGCTGGTCGAAACCAATGCTTTAATAAATAAATAACTTATAATAATTAATTAGGGGTAATATAGTAAAAAAATATTATCAATTCTAATATATAAATGACTTATAATAATTAATTAGGAGTAATATGGTAAATCACAAAGCAATTAGGGGTAATATAGTAAATAATGAAGCAGCTGATTGAAACCAGCGCTTCTATTATATAGAAAATAATAATAATAATAATAATAATAAATAAAATAATATATATATATATATATATTATAATAATTAATTAAGGATGATAATCATTAATTAGAGATGATACAGTATAATTACGATTGAAGCAGATATGTCATAAATATTCATTTTATTTTAATTAAATATTAGTAATTTTTTAATATATAAATAATTTATAATAATTAATTAAGAATAATATAGTAAAATTACGGAACATGCAGAAGCACATATGTCAAAACCACTTACCTTTCACGTTTTATATGGAAGAAATGAGAATAAATAATTATCTATGGCCCCATATGGAAGATATGAGAATAGATAATCATCTATGGGCCCCATCATATATTCAATAGAGTAGCATCAATGATAAAGTGATAATTTATTGAAATGACATGATTTGTAATTAATTCAAAATGAATGGACTTTTCTTATAGTTATTGATAGGTCCAAACATTAAAACTCAAAATACAATTTTCTTAAGCAAACTAATCTTGCAAAATACTTTATAGACCTTAATATCCTAAAACTTTATCTCTTGTTTTCTCCTTGTTTTAATATCCATAAACTAACATTTCAAAACCATCATTTCTAATATATAGAAAAAAAATATTATTGCACAATCTCATTCATGAACTTTATCACTTTTGTATTTCTAGTTTTTCTTTCTTACGATTTTTTTTTATAGTAGATCTTGATGTTTGTCTTATTACTTTCTCTTATGTTTTCCACCATAAATATATTATTCATATTCTTTATCAAAATTGCAGATTCCTGAAGTAAATTTGTCTAGAGGTATGTTTTCTAAAATTTTAGACTGATTTTGAAATTTACACTAATAAATGATGTATTTTTTATTACAACAACAACAAAAAGCCTAGTGTTATGTATTTTTTTGTTAAAGAACTATAATTTGAGAATTTTCTTTGTGAATTTTGTTTATAGTATTTCATATACAATTAGTGATTTGAAATTGAATTATTTAGAATTTTGGACAGATTATTTAGATCGTCGCATTTTGTCACAAGAAATTGGTTGGTCATTCAGAATTCATGATAATTAGTATTGAAATTGACTTATTATAATTTTGGATAAATTATCTGGATCGTCGCATTTCGTTACGAAAAATTGATAGGTCATTCTGAATGCATAATAATTAGTTATCTTATTAATTAAAGATTTTTTTATCGATGCTTTATGGTTAAAAAACTACGTGTACTACGTTCTTAGGATTATTCACGGGATTATTTTTTTTAGGAGATTTGATTTTTATTTAATAATTGTTTGGCTTGTAACTTAACTTTTTATAGTGTTTTTTCTTAATTGATTTCTTCTCTTAAATAGCGAATTCCACCCAACAATATAAATACAGTATAATAATTAATTCGAACCTTCATAGAGGATTCCGACAATTTAAATATAGATCATTAGGATGTTAATTATTATTTTTCTAATAGATCTTATTTTCTTTTTTTGTAGTTAGATGCTTCAAGTCAATTGAGAACTAAAATGAGGCATGATAATGGTTATTTAGTTTGTTCCATGTTGTTTCTTAATTTTGAATATCGTGAATTTTTTTTATTTATTTTCATCTAATTTTTTTTTGAAAATTTTGTATTAATTGTGATTTAATCTTATTTTTTTAATTGGATTTTAAAAAGAAATATTTAGAATTTTGAAAACACCTAAAAAAAGGTTACTAAATCTTAATTAGCTAGAAAGCACTACAAATGTGTACCTAAAGGAGTAGTACTATTTTAAAACTCTATAAGGCATGAAATCTAAAAAAACTCTCAAAAAAGAATATTTGTTGGCTCAATTAGTGGTCGATGTAAAAGAAATAACACAAAGAAATGTCTTCCTGTATACATACATACTCTAGCACACAAATATCTTATTTCTTTAGCATACGAAAAAAATACACGAATCCAATTGTTTATTTTACCTTTTTTTTTTTAGTTCATTTCAATATCTTTATTTTCATACAAAATATTCAAAACTACAAGATTAAAGTATATTTTAATATATTTCACATGTCTATAATAATTAAAAGAGATATTAGAAAATGTATGGCGAATTATCATGTTCATTCACATTTTTTGTCTTAAAATTAATGTTGATTTTTAAAATTTTTAACTTAATAATATAACATACACAATAATTTATTCTTTTGATATTCATTTATTGTTAATTAACTATATACACGTGCAAAACATGTACACCTAAACTAGTTATATTAAAGTGTGAAAGGACTTTTACACTTTATTAAAAATCTCCGCAATAGATGAAATCATTTAATTTTAAATAATCAAACGTTACACGCGTGAAGCACGTGCGGTTAAATTAGTTGGATAAAATACTACTTGACCTCAGGAAACTATTAAGATTCTTACCATAGTTTAAATTAAAAACAAATTAATATGCAAAATTTAGTTGAATTTAAAATGTTAATAATTTGACGTTGATGATCGGATGTAATTTTTTTTTTTTTTCTAATCGCCATTATTTTCTACATCACTCCTTAATTGATCTTTTTTCTTTTCATGTATATTTCTGATTCCTTTTTTTTTTTTTTCAACTAGAACCCAGCATCATGTTTGAAGGGATGTTAAAATTACTTTTGCTCAATGCTATTAGGATCACATGGTAAAAATGTAATATTTTTAATCATGTTTAATCTTCTTAGATCAACATCTCCTACTTTCTTTGGCTACATAAGGTGTAAGAATAGCTGAACTACTATATAGGTGTTGTATGAGTGATGTTGTTCTGCTTGTATTATTAGACTCTTTGGCTTTCTTTTTGTGTCTAGCTATATGAAAATATCAATTGGCGCTCACCCACTTGAAGCCAAATATATAATACTCACGGCAGCACCAATTACAGTGATTAATCTCAAAAACTCATATATATTAAATCCTCATCATAACAGATATTGCTCCGTCTAAACTCATGTCAAATATATAATACCCTCATATTTGGATGTCAATAATATAACACTCTAAAATAATGAAAAAGTTCTCTGACTAATCCTATTTAGATTTCACCTATTAAATTACAATGAGTGTATTATTATTGTTGTTGATGATCATCGTATTATAACTTCATAATATATAAGTGTTGGTTGTAAAACCACGTAAATAAAACTTATGTCAATAATGAAATTAATTCGTTTAAGAGTTACTAATAAATTAAATAGACTCCGAGAGACAAAAGTCGTTAGTAAGTGTAACGCCCTGATTTTCTGAACCGAAATGCTACACGGTGCTTATGACCTCGAAGGATCACAAGCTAACCCATGACTGATATCTGTACCTGTACACTGCAATATATAACGTAATAATGCAGAAAACATGAACATGTAGGCCTTAAGGTTCAACTAAATAAAGAATCTGTCAAAACATAATATCTATATGGGTGAAAGATACCCAAAACAACTGAAAACTGAATCAAATATCAACATAAGTCTGAATACCGAATCTGAAAGCCTCTAAGTACTGTCTGAATAAGGAGTTGAAGGAACATGTCTCCAAATAACTCCGTAAACTGATAACTGGCTAAAATAATAATGAATAAATCAAATCATATTGTCCTCGAATGAAGAGGACTCACTAAATCTCTGCGACTAAAAAAGCTACTGCTACTGCTGATCTGGAGCTTATGTCTCTGAACCTATGGTGTAACATGAAAAGAAAGTACCATAGCACAAATACATCAATATGAGGTAATGTACTGAGTATACGAGTGAGGTAGGCTAAATATAAACAGGGTTTACATGCATGAACAATGCTAACTATCTGACTGATATGAACGTAAGAGTACAAACATGCATACATAGTAACTGAAATCGTGGGTGCATGATAGCTAGTCCTGTATGCTAATACATGGTTTACTGATGGCTAACATGATGATACTGAAATTTTGATAACATAGGTGACTGTATCTGACAATCCTAAATCAGATGGAACTATCTGAGTTTTGTACTGTAACTTAGTCTGACTGTATCTGACAGTCTTGATATACTGAAATCTGAAGACCTATTTGAGTTCTTTTACTGAGACTGATTCTAAAACTGTGGGAGGTAGTTGTTTAATCGACATGCCCCAATAACGCATATAGCTAAGTTGGGGTCCAATATCTGCCCCAACTGGAGGGGTGTCAATACCGCACCATTGGTAAGGACAGTTATGGGTGACCTTAGCTGGAAGGTATTCGAAAGGAGAATGGTAGAAACCCTAAACTGACAGGTTAATCCACCTTATCAACCCTAATCTGATAGGCTAAGATGTCTCAACCTACGCTGGCTACATAGTTCTGGAACACAAGGATTACTGCTAAGAATCACACTCTAAACTGGTAGGTGAGTTTTTATCCTTGGGTTTACTCGGTACTAACTTCTACTCCTATATGAAGAGACTAAACATGATTCAACTGACTGTACATGGACAGATTAACTGACTTCCGTTGACTGACGGAGTAGTACTATTATCTGAGAGTTAACTAAGATCATGAGATTTCAGAGGTTTCCTAAGTCACATGACTGACTAAGTTCTATAAATTATAGCTTGACTGAGACTATCGTGACAACATGACATGGATCTAGGCACACAACTATATTTTTTGGGTACGAATACCCCCAGGACTCAATAGAAGGAAACTGAAACACATGACATGACTTGATCACAAGATTTGAGTCCACAATTCATAATATCATAAGTAGGGGATATCATATTTCATATAGTTATTCAACATCTTAAACATTGTAGGGAATGGATGGATATATTTCGTGTTCATATTGTATATCTCTATTATCTTACATGCTTCATACCACCACAATAGCAACACATGAAAAGTATGGAATTCATATTGAAGTACATAGCTAACATGGACTTGTCATTTAGACATCATAGAACCATACAAACATGAATTTCTAGCATCCTAAGCATTTTATCAAACACCTTGCATGCATTCTTTAAGGCATAGGTGAGTTTCATACTTGCACCATATTAAACCACCTAAAGTTCATGGTTTTCAATTAACAAACATAAATATTCCATGAAAACACCTTTAGACATCACATTGAAACTTAAACAACAATCGTCGATATGTCCATACTCATATCACCACAAAAAGTTTACAAAATAATATTTAAAATATGGTTCTTAATCTCTATGAACGAATTGGATCCATAGATGAATACTACGCATACCTTAGAAAGGGGACCTTGATGATTTGCTGGAAAGTTCTTGGATTGGGAAACTTAATTCTCGATTATCTTGGAAAAAGGCTTGAATCTTGCTTTTGAGAGATGAGTTTGATGGAAACCCTAATCTTGTGGTTGAGAGTATAAGAGAGGGTTTTTGAGATGCTTAACTGAAGAAAAATGGGAAAAATTACGCCTATTTAGGGTTATAAGTCATGGAAGGTGAAGGAAATGATCAAAATACCCTTGCAAAAACGCCCTTGAATTGCTGAAAAAATATACTTGACGCCATCTGTGATAGGCCGTCAGGTCCGTGATAGGCCGTTACGAATGGTCATCACAAAAGGGGTCCAAATTCTTGATTTTCTTCCCAGGACTGACGACGTCATTAGAAATGTTGTCAAAATATGATGACGTCGTCAAAAAGGTCGTCAGAAACGTGATATCCTGTCAGAAACGTCGTCACCATTTTCCAGCTTGACATGCTGGAATAAAATGGGGATAACTCTTTACTCTGATATCGGATTTATTCAAAATTATTATAGTTGAAAAGATAATTCAATTATCTATCTGTTGATAGGTCATAAGCTCAAAAATTCCAAGTATAATTAGGGATATGCTCATTTGAAGTTGACTATACCAATATCCTTCTCAAGAATTCAATCGGTAAGGAATGTTTTGATTCGTCTGATAGATGGGAGTTATTTGAAGCCTTAATATACATCTAACTTATTCATAAAACTATAAAAGAACCATGATGTACTATGCATGATCTTGGTACATGTCTCTAATATTGGTTTGGATTTTTTGGGGTATTACAATATCTCCCTCTTGGAAATATTCATCCTCGAATGATGACTGCTTGAGAGGGGAGAAAAGATAAAATGATGCATACACTGATCATGATCAACTGGCACATGATTTTAGGACTACATTGAACTCTAAACTGAATATAGCCCAACTGAACATGCATATCTAATGCATGACTGATAAGCTAAACTCATGAATGCATGACTGATGTTCGGATGAACTAAAATTTCTTGCAATGAAAATGCATATCTGATGCGTGAATGCTTCACTGAACTGATACATGATTGCATGATAAGCTATGCACTGATACTTAATACCAATTTTATACTGGAATTTTGAACATGTAACCGAATAAGCTTAAGGAAAATAGTTACCTCGAGCTAAGTATGAATTACCAGAGAAAAGATGAGGGTACTTAGTTCGCATGTCTGCTTCTTCCTCCCAAGTAGCTCCCTCCATGGACTGATTCTGCCAAAGAACCTTGACTAGAGGGACTTCTTTGTTCTTCAACCTACGATTCTGATAGTCGAGGATTTCTATTGGAATCTCTTTATAAGAGAGGCTATTCTGAATGTCAATGCTCTGAATAGGGACTACAACTGCTGGGTCACCTATGCACTTCTTGAGCAAAGAGACATGGAAGACTGGATGAACTAAGGATAGATCTGAAGGTAATTTGAGCTTATAGGCTACCTTGCCGAAGTAATTGAGAATCCTGAAGGGACCGACATATCGGGGACTGAGCTTTCCCTTATTGCCGAATCTCTTCACTCACTTCATGGGAGAGATCTTAAGATAGACATAGTTATCAACCTTGAATTCGAGATCCTTTCTACAAACATCCACATAAGACTTCTGTTGGCTCTGAGCAGCCCGGAGTCTTTCTCTGATCAACTGAAATTTCTCTATGGCATCGAATCCTAAGTCAGGCCCTATGACTGCTGCCTCACTAACTTCGAACCAACCAATCGTAGACCTACATCTCCTACCATAGAGATCTTTGAATGGAGCCATTTGAATACTGGAGTGATAGCGTTGTTGTATGCAAACTCAATCAAAGGCAAGTGTTCATCCCATCTTCCCTTGAAATCAATTGCACACACCCTTAGTATATCTTCTAGAGTTTAAATGGTCCTTTCTGCTTGGCCATCTGTCTGAGGATGAAATGCTGTACTGAGATGAACTTGGGTACCAAGACCTTTTTGGAATGCTTTCCAGAAGTGAGAAGTGAACTGGGTACCTCTGTCTGAGATGATAGATAGTGGAACACCGTGTAATTTGACCAACTCCTTCATATAGAGTTTGGCATAATCCTTGGCTGAGTAAGAGGTACGAACTAGAAGGAAATGAGCTGACTTGGTCATTCTGTCTACAATGACCCAAACTGAATCATGCTGATGATGTATTCTAGGCAAACCCGTCACAAAATCCATGTTCACTTCTTCCCACTTCTAAGTACGAATAGTGAACTCCTGCATGGAACCACTAGGTTTCTGATGCTCTATCTTAACCTACTGACATGTAGAGCACTTAGACACAAACTCTGCAACGTCCCTCTTCATCCCACTCCACCAACAAATCTCCCACAAGTCGTGGTACATCTTAGTGGCCCCTGGATGAATAGAGTATCGCGCACCATGCGCTTCTGCAAGAATTCGCTTTCTCAAGTCATATACACCGAGAACATACAAACGACCCTGACAACGAAGAACACCATCTCCCCCTTGGGAGAAAACCTTTACTTACTGACTCTGAACTGACTCTTTTAGCTTGACAAGGCTAGGGTCCCTATCTTGCTTCTCTTTCACCTCAAAAACTAGAGATGACTCTGAACTACTCTAAACATATACACCACCCTCTGAAGAGTCGACTAAGTAAACGCCTAGTCTGGTAAGATGATGAATCCCCTAAGCTAATTTTTTCTTACCATCCTCAAAATGGGAAACTCTACCCATGGACAGTCTACTGAGTGCGTCGGCTACTACATTGGCCTTGCTAAGATGATAAAAGACACTCATGTCATAATCTTTCAAGAGCTCTAACCACCTTTTCTGATGAAAATTGAGATCTTTCTGGGAAAAGGCATACTAAAGGCTCTTATGATCTATGAAGAAGTCTACATGAACACCGTATAGATAATGCCTCCAAATCTTTAAGGCAAAGACAACTGATGCTAACTCAAGGTCATGAGTAGGATAATTCTTCTCATGACGGTTTAACTGTCTGGAGGCATAGGCTATGACTCTACCATGCTGCATGAGGACATAACCTAAACCTACTCTGGATGCATTACAATATACTACGAATCCATTGAAATTGTCAAAAAGTGCTAAAACTGGAGCTGAGGTGAGTCGAGTCTTCAACTCCTGAAAACTCTTCTCGCAAGGTTCTGACCACTGAAACTTGACCTTTTTCTGAGTCAATTTGGACATAGGATATGAAATAGAAGAAAATCCCTTGATAAACCATTTGTAATAGCCAGCCAAACCTAAGAAACTCCTGATATCTGATGGAGAGATATGGCGAGGCTAGTTTCTTACCGCTTTGGTTTTCTGAAGATCTACTCTAATGCTATCACCAGAAATAATGTGGCCAAAGAATGCTACTGATCTTATCCAAAATTCGCACTTACTGAACTTGGCGAGAAATTGGTGATCCCTGAGAGTCTAAAGAACAATTATGAGATGGTCTGAATAATCACGCTTTGTGCAAGAATAGACTAGAATATCATCTATGAAGACTATGAAAAATGTGTCCAAGTACTGCTTGACCACCTGGTTCATCAAGTCCATGAAAGCTGCAGGGGCATTGGTAAGACCAAAGAACATGACTAAAAATTCAAAGTGACCATACCGAGTACAAAAAGCTATCTTCGGGATGTCACATTCTCTAACTCTAAGCTAATGATAGCCTGATCTGAGGTCTATCTTGGAGAAATAACTGGCACCCTGAAGTTGGTCAAACAAGTCATCTATTCTAGGCAGCAGATACCTGTTATTAATCGTGACTTTGTTAAGCTGACGGTTATCAATACACATTCTGAGAGAACCATCTTTCTTGCGCACGAATAAGACAGGCGCACCCCATGGGGATACACTGGGCCTGATGAATCTCTTATCTAAGAGATCCTTCAACTGATCTTTCAGTTTCTTGAGTTCTGCTGGTGCCATTCTATATGGCAGAATAGAAATAAGCTGAGTATCTGGGAGAAGGTCTATGCCAAAGTCTATATCCCTTTCGGGAGGAATGCTTGGAAGATCTTTGAGAAAGACATCTGAATATTTATTAACCACTGGGACTGATTCGAGAATGAGAGATTCAGAGATGGAATCCTTAACTTGCATGAGATGATACACACACCCCTTAGAAATCATTTTCCTTGCCCGAAGGTAGGAAACAAGCTGACCCCTGAAAGATGAAATGCTACCCTTCCACTCTAGGACGGGCTCATTCGGGAACTGGAACTGAACTATCCTATTTCTGAAGTTGGCTATGGCATAGTAGAAATAAAGCCAATCCATGTTGAGAATGATATTAAAATCAGTCATCTCTAACTCAACCAAATCTGCTGACGTGGATTTCTAAAATATCATAACCTAGCAGTTCCTGTATACTCGCTGAGCTATGATGGTTTTACCCATTGGGGTAGAAACTGAAAAGGGCTCTGCTAAATTTTTGGGACTGATTTCAAAATTGCCTACTATGTATGGAGTAACAAAAGACAAAGATGCACCTGGGTCTAGCAAAGCATAAACATGAACATATAAAATCTGTAACATACCAGTAACGATATCAGGAGAATTTTCCTGATCCTGTCGGGTCTGAAGAGCATAGAGTCTATTTGGGCATTGCCTACTAGTAGAACTGGAAGTGGCACCCTACTGGTTCGGGCGACCGGAGTGAGCTATGGAATGATTCTGCTGACCCTAAGGGCCTGGCTAAGGACACTCCCTAATCCTGTGGCTTGGCTTACCACAACTAAAATAGACATTACTATCGGCTCTGCAAATACCCTTGTGGTTCTTACCACAAGTCTGACAAAGGGGATTTGTTCGGGAACTACTAATACTGCCCTGAGATTTAGAGCCTGGTGCTCTATCTCTGTTGCCGTCCCTAGACTTCGGTACTGGGGCACTAGCGGAGGAAGGGGCTGGAACTGCTGACTTAGGATGAAACTATGAACGATTTCCTCCCTCTGATTTGGGCTGAGCAAAACTAAAACTACCTAATCTTGCTCTCTTATTCTGCCTCTCCCTAGTATTAAACTTCTTCTCCTCTATCTATTGAGCGTGGGTCATGAGCCTGGCTAAAGTCATAACACTGTTCAGCATCGCAGACCTACACTCATTTACCACGCTATCATTCACCCCTGACACAAACTTGCTCATCTTAGCCCTATTGTCTGCAACCACATGAGGGACATAGCTGGCTAGTTGAGTAAATCTAAGAGAATACTCTCTAACCGTCATATTTCCCTGCCTGAGATTGATGAACTCAAGAACTTTAGCCTCTCTCAGCTCTTGGGGAAATAATCTGTCTAAGACAGCCGTGACAAATTCTTTCCACTCAACAGGACCTGCATCCTCTAACCTTTTTGCTAACCACTGCTTGTACCAAGTGTGAGAGATATCCTGTAATTGGTATGCAGCTAACTCAACACTCTGAGAAGAAGTGACTCCCATGATATCAATGACCTTCTGGACTTGGTCAATGAATTTCTGAGGATCCTCGTCTTGCTTAGACCTAAAGAAGGACGGAGGGTTCATTCGAGTGAAGTCCCAAATCCTAGCTGCTACTGAATTGGCCACTGGGTTGGCTAAAATGACTGCTGGTCATTCATTATGTGCAACTACGGACTGGGCAAGAGCAGTAAATACGATCCTGAACTCCGCATGAGAAATATGTTCGCCCAAAAGATCTTCGGGCTGAGGAGCTGGCTAATTTCTTCTCTTTAGAGGCATGTTTCTAAAATAAGAGAAGAGCCGATTAGACTGAGAGACTAACTTCAAATTATGTTTACTAGCACAACATGAATACTGAAGAATGCAAACTATTCCTAAAATATCTCATAACCTTCTGTACATAAATGTGGCGTGCAACACACCCATGTACAAGACTCTACTAGATGCGGCTTTCAGACTTTCTAGGACTCTATTGAACCTTAGGCTCTGATACGAAGTTTGTAACGCCCTGATTTTCTGAACCGAAATGCTATACGGTGCTTATGACCCCGAAGGATCACAAGCTAACCCATGACTGATATCTGTACCTGTACACTGCAATATATAACGTAATAATGCAGAAAACATGAACATGTAGGCCTTAAGGTTCAACTAAATAAAGAATCTGTCAAAACATAATATCTATATGGGTGAAAGATACCCAAAACAACTGAAAACTGAATCAAATATCAATATAAGTCTGAATACCGAATCTGAAAGCCTCTAAGTACTGTCTGAATAAGGAGTTGAAGGAACATGTCTCCAAATAACTCCGTAAACTGATAACTGGCTAAAATAATAATGAATAAATCAAATCATATTGTCCTCGAATGAAGAGGACTCACTAAATCTCTGCGACTGAAAAAGCTACTGCTACTGCTGATCTGGAGCTTATGTCTCTGAACCTATGGTGTAACATGAAAAGAAAGTACCATAGCACAAATACGTCAGTACGAGGTAATGCACTGAGTATACGAGTGAGGTAGGCTAAATATAAACAGGGTTTACATGCATAAACAATGCTAACTATCTGACTGATATGAACGTAAGAGTACAAACATGCATACATAGTAACTGAAATCGTGGGTGCATGATAGCTAGTCCTGTATGCTAATACATAGTTTACTGATGGCTAACATGACTGATACTAAAATTTTGATAACATAGGTGACTGTATCAGACAATCCTAAATCTGATGGAACTATCTGAGTTTTGTACTATAACTTAGTCTGACTGTATCTGACAGTCTTGATATACTGAAATCTGAAGACCTCTTTGAGTTCTTTTACTAAAACTGATTCTGAAATTATGGGAAGTAGTTGTTTAATCGACATGCCCTAATAACGCATATATCTAAGTTGGGGTCCAATCTCTGCCCCGACTGGAGGGGTGTCAATACCGCACCACTGGTAAGGACAGTTATGGGTGACCTTAGCTGGCAGGTATTTGAAAGGACAATGGTAGGAACCCTAAACTGACAGGTTAATCCACCTCATCAACCCTAATCTGACATGCTAAGATATCTCAACCTACGCTGGCTACGTAGTTCTAGAACATAAGGATGACTGCTAAAAATCACACCCTAAACTGGTAAGTGAGTTCCCATCCTTGGGTTCACTTGTTACTAAATTCTACTTCCATCTGAAGAGACTAAACATGATTTAACTGACTGTACATTGACAGATTAACTGACTTCCATTGACTAACGGAGTAGTACTATTATTTGAGAGTTAACTGAGATCATGAGATTTCTGAGTTTTCCTGAGTCACATAACTGACTGAGTTCTTTAGATTATAGCTTGACTGAGATTATCGTGACAACATGACTTGGATTTAGGCACACAACTATGTTTTTCGGGTATGAATACCCCCAGGACTCGATAGAAGGAAACTGACACACATGACATGACTTGATCACTAGATTTGAGTCCACAATTCATAATATCATAAGTAGGGGATATCATATTTCATATAGCTACTCAACATCTTAAACATTGTAGAGAGTGCATGGATATATTTTGTGTACATATTGTATATCTCTATTATCTTACATGCTTCATACCACCACAATAGCAACACATGAAAAGGATGGAATTCATATTGAAGTATATAGCTAACATGGATTTGTCATTTAGACATCATAGAACCATACAAACATGAATTTCTAGCATCCTAAGCATTTTATCAAACACCTTGCATGCATTCTTTAAGGCATAGGTGGGTTTCATACTCGCACCATATTAAACCACTTAAAGTTCATGGTTTTCAATTAACAAACATAAATATTCCATGAAAACACCTTTAGACATCACATTGAAACTTAAACAACAATCGTCGATATGTCCATACTCATATCACCACAAAAGTTTACAAAATAATATTTAAAATATGGTTCTTAATCTCTATGAACGAATTGAATCCATAGATGAATACTACGCATACCTTAGAAAGGGGACCTTGATGATTTGCTAGAGAGTTTTTGGATTAGAAAACTTAATTCTCGATTATCTTGGAAACAGGCTTGAATCTTGCTTTTGAGAGATGAGTTTGATGGAAATCCTAATCTTGTGGTTGAGAGCGTAAGAGAGGATTTTTGAGATGCTTAACTGAAGAAAAATGAGAAAAATTATGCCTCTTTAGGGTTATAAGTCGTGGAAGGTGAAGGAAATGACCAAAATACCCTTGCAAAAATTCCCTTGAATTTCTGAAAAAATATACTTGATGCCATCCGAGATAGGCCGTCAAGTCCATGATAGGCCGTCATGAATGGTCATCACAAAAGGGGTCCAAATTCTTGATTTTCTACCCAGGGCTGATGATGTCATTAGAAATGTCGTTAGAATGTGACGATGTCATCAAAAAGGTCGTCAGAAATGTGATAGCCCGTCAGAAACGTCATCACCGTTTTCTAGCTTGATATGCTGGAATAAAATGGGGATAACTCTTTGCTCCGATATCGAATTTAGGCAAAATTGGTATTGTTGGAAATGTAATTCAATTATATATCTGTTTATAGGTCATGAGATCAAAAATTCCAAGTATAATGAGAGATATGCTCGTTTGAAAGTGACTATACCAATATCCTTCTCAAGAATTCAATCGGTAAGGAATGTTTTGATTCGTCTGATAGCTGGGAGTTATTTGAAGCCTTAATATACATCTAACTTATTCATAAAACTATAAAATAACCATGATGTACTATGCATGAGCTTGGTACATGGATCTAATATTGGTTTGGATTTTTGAGGTACTACAGTAAGAAAAAGAACATTAAATTCTAGAAAATAAAAAACTCGTTAACATTAATTATGGAAATGAAACCCCTAAAAAATAAAAGATATAAATCTTTAAGTTTTCTCATCTACTTCGTTGGAGGGAAACATGCTTGTTTTGTCTAATTTTTTGATTGAAAAGTTTCAACCAAAAGAAAAACACGTGAAACTATTGAAATCAGAGAATACATTGTCAGTTGTTAATCATATATAATCTTTAAATTTTAGTGATTAAGTTTATATTTTTCTTTTGGTTTCCCATCCGGTGTCCGATACCCACATTGGAGCTCGACTAATCCAGATTCGTGCCGGATAGGGCCCATTCGGGAGCATGATTCGCAACGGGTAAGTCCAGATTTTGTTGTTGTTCATATGGTTTTCCATGTATCTATGTTACAAGAGTATATTCCTGATCCTTCTCATGTGCTTAGATGGGACTCGATCTAGTAAGATGAACAATTGACCTTTGTGGAGGAGCCCGTGCTTATTTTCGCTAGTGATGTGAGATGACTGCTTACTAGAGAGATTCCTATAATTAAGGTTTAGTTGAGGCACCACCCAGTGGAGGAATCCACTTGTGAGATAGAGAACGAGATGCGATCCAGTATCCTCACCCGTTCGAGACTTCAGGTATTTCCTCATCGTTAACTTTCGAGGATGAAAGTTCCTTAGTAGTGGATGTTGTAATGACCCTTCACGTCATTTTCCATATTCCTGCTTATTTTCATTATTAGATCTTTTTCATGACTTCCCCAAATCATTTATGACTTGCTGGAATTGATAGTTCGATTACCAAGTGGTTCATTTGATTTTTAGAGTCAGTTTTCCATTTAGAAGTCTTCGCCGATTCCAAATGACCATCAAATAAAAACATTAGTAAAATAATTTTGGATGTAAATTTTGACTGTGCTAGCAGCTATGTCATATTGATTTTAGTATAGGTAAACCCTTGGTTCGGATCCCACAACACCCGAGCTCATTTTGACCCATTAGTGAAAAATTCAAAAATCAAAATATATGGGTGTGAGACCTATAAGTGGCCTAAATTACTTCAGATAGATAATCCAACTTCACCAATACATTTAGAATGTCTAATTTAGAGGTGTTACATAGTTTGTTTGTGAAAAATGGAGTCTAAATGAGTCCGGGAGGTCAAAAACAAGTTTTGACCTTGGGGGCCCATTTAAACTCACATAAAAGGCCCTTTTGGCCGATTTTTGGAGCATTCTTCATTTCTTTGAGAACCCTAGCAGCCATAAAGATTTGTTAACTTAAAAGTGAGTCTTGTGGGCTGATTAGGAGTTTGAATAACTTATGTAATCCTTTTTTGCTACAAACCTAAGGTAAGATTCCATCAAATTTAGTATTAATTTCTTGATTTCTAGACCCAAAACCCCTAAGTATTTGAGGCTCAATTGTAGCCACAAATATGATTGTTTTACTCAAATCTCTTGAGGGTTAATCTCCCTAATGATAGTTGAACTATGGGTTTGTCTCAAAAACTCATTTTCTAAAAGTGGGACCCACTTAGGGGTTTGGTATCATTTTGGATCCATGGAATAATGGTTCCATAATGGATGTTGTTTCTCTTGTAATAATGCTTAAATTATGTTGTTGATAGCTTGGCTCGTGGAAGGAGAAGCTTCAAGAAAAGGGAAGGCAAAACTTGTTGGTTCGTGAGCAATTAGACTCAAGGTAGGTTAGGCTTACTTGTAGATAAATTGAGCTTGATAGTAGTATAATTATTGATATCTTGTGAGACTGGGTGGGATTTTATATGATAAATAGAGAAATGATGATACTTGGGTTTAGTTGTTTCTTGTAGGCTATTAAATTTGTAAAGTGTGATGTTTGACCTTTAGCCTCGAACCTTGGATAGTTCTACTTGAAGTCTCATGAATAGCTTGAAAATACTTTAGTTTCTCTAATAGTTGAGAATGATGTTGTTGGATGACCTTGAGAGTATGTAACCTAGTTATGACTAGTTATGAAATGGCCTTAGTGTTTGAGCTGACTTAGAAAGGTTGCTTAAAGAAGATTTTCCGCCTAGTATGGATTGATAAGACCTTATGGGGTGATTTAGATAACCTAGCCTAATTTCGGGTAGAAGTTAGTCTTGTAGAAGTAAACTTTGGCATTATTGGGATTTAGGAGTGGAACTTGACCCAACTTAAGCTTGAAATATGTAATTCCTTAGAGACCTAGCTACTTAATGAACATCTACGTTACGTTATTAAGATTATAATGGTTAAACCTAGTTTTCGGTTTATACATGTGATTGATGCTTGGATAATATGTATACTTGATATATTATCTTGTTTTCATGATATGGATAGCTTTGAAAAGTCTTGTGAATTGAAATTATAGTAATGCTATTGCTTGGCTTATTTATTTGTTCACCAAGTGGAACTCAAAATATGTTACCACTCTTGCTATAAACCAAGCCTAATGATTAAGTTAATGCTATGTGAAGGGTATCCCTTTTGAGTTTAGTATTGTGAAAAGTAATAGTAAAAGAGGCGTTTAAAGAGCATGCCCTTGGATTACTAATAAACATGTTAACCTTGGAAAAGTGGTGATTGTGTATATCATTTAGATATTCATGCTTATGTATCTACTTATATTATGTAATGATTGACTAATAGTAAAGTATGATGATATGTGTTATCTTATATCACTTATACTCTATTATGGTGGCTTGTACATGTTCATTAATTTGACTACATATGTATGTGAATGTTGGTTGTCTTAGAAGATGTGGTAATGATGTTATGATGATGCCCGATGAATTCAAAGGATATATTGATGTTATAAAGATGCTCGATTAATCCAGAAGCGGTAATGATGTTATGATGATGCCTGGTAAATCCAGAGGATATGTTGATGTTATGATGATACCCGATGAATTCGGAGGATATGTTGTTGTTATAGTGATTACCGGTTAATCCAGAAGAGATAATGATGTTATGGTAATGCCTGGTGAATCTAGAGGATATGTTGGTGTTATGATAATTCCCGGTGAATCCCGAAGATATGTTGATGTTATGATGATTCCCGATGAATCCAGAGGATATATTGATGTGGTGATGATGCAGATGAATCCAAATAAGGTGAAGATGTTGTGATGGTACTATGTATGGTGAGTATATATGACTACACTAATATGTGAGGGTATGCCGTGTATGACTAACCCATTTGTGTGCTTGGGACATGATGTCTCCCTTGGTAAATTGATTATTCATTCTTTGTCATTAATCACTAGATAAGAGGTGTGGCCCTTGTTAACTCTAATTAGTAACTAAAAGTAGAATATGTCAAATATTGGGTTAAGGCCAATTGGTATGTGTAATCTTGTAAAGAACTAAGGGCTCACCTAATAAGTACACTTGACTTGGATAAATGGTTACGTTATGGAATTTCTCTTAGTAAAGTGGCTTATGTAATAACTAGTTGCCTCTAATAAATGTCTATGACTTATGGGGTAGGAGCCTAGTAAACTAGTTGGTGGACCTTACTTGGTTAAGATATGGGAACTAATCCTCAAGGTTGTGACATGCCTAATGACAATAGACTTAGTATTGTATGATGATTAGCTAAGTTGACATCTAGCATGTGATGCCATGGTGGCTAAATTGATGAATTATATAATTAGGATGCTAACTAGAAAATGGCTTTGTGATGGTTGGATAAATAATAGTGTTGATAACTTGTAGCTTTTCCTTATTTGATGACTAGTATCTAAAAGACTTGCAAACTAGTGGCTCATGGACATAGAGATTAGCTAATATATACTAAACATGGAGTTTGTTAATGAGTTAGTGGCTAATTAACTATATAACTACGCTATGGTGATATCAGTTTCTTTGTGTTAATTGCGGTATTTATGATGATTGTAGACCTTGTTAAGAGGCCATGGAGGGAATGTGAACCCGTGGCCTTGGGTGTGTTGTTGTGACTTGATATATTGATAGATTGATCTTTTGGTGTACTCTCTAGTGGTATGGGATGCCATGACAAGTTCTTTGTTGTATTCTTTTACATGTACTTCCCGGTGATATAGGACGTCGTGGTAAGTTCTTGTTCCTTATATTCTAATGATAGTTGGTATAATGATTATGGTAATTACATGGTTCTTATTGTATATATATGGTTTTACGCTTCCAAATGATTAACACATTTTGTATGTCAAATATGATATATGTTGATATGATAGGTTATGCTATTACCCTAGTAGATTAGTTATTGTATACTGTGATATCAGGGGAGATTCAAGTTCGATCCTATACCTTGACTTTAAGTTATTGTCTTACCTTATATCATCCTTATATTATAATTTAGCTCAGTCGGCTAATGATGTCTACTGAGTACCCGTGTTTTGGTACTCTTATTACACTCTTGTACCTTTTTGGTCTAGAGCCGAGTTCTAGTTGCCATCGTTAAGTCAACATCGTGCCGTGTTGATTGCCAAGAGAGATAGAGTGAGCTCTTGTAGTTAGAGTTTCCCTCTTTCCCTTCCATCCTTACTTTTTCTTTTGTGTTCAGGACAATTGTATAAAACTATTTGAGTTTATCAGATTTCGAGTTGTAATTTCTATTGTCGAATTTAGAGTTACTCTTTTACTTATACGATCAGGTCATGGGATTGGTATTCGAATGTTAGTTGTTTCTTTTTTGGAATATTGTTGTTATATTGTGTTCCTATATAGGGTCCATGTTGGATAGTTCCACCAATGTAACCCATTGCATTAGCTCCGAGTTACGGTGTCGGCTTACCTACTGGTGGGTTGAGGTAGGTACTATCATGAATCTAAAGTCTGGTTGTGAAAACAACAACTTAGTGTTGGCCCCCATTCACAACTTCAGGCTGAGAACTAGTTTGTGTCCTAGTCAGATGAGATCTAACTGGACCACCACCATGGGTAGAATCATGTCCAGCACCATATCCAGGAGGTGCATTAGATCAAATAGTAGAGGAAGAACAACATTTTTTAACCATCTGCAAAATAATATTTAAATGTTGGACTTAATTCAACACAACTCATGAATAATGAATGAAAAAGGAAAAATCCTCATAAATGTTCAGTAGCCTCTGTAGACACGTAAAGAAGCAACTATGTTTGAATCACGGGATCAAGGTGTGCCTAAAACCTTCTCCTCGGTCAACAGAATTCATTAATCGAAATCTCTGTTAGCAGATCGATATTAAAAAGTGAGAAAATAGTCTAAAATACCCCAACCTTTATCCAAAATTTTAACTACACACTCGACCTTCACGGAGGTGTATCACCCACTGAATATTTTAAAAATGAAATTATTTTCTCCCTAAACGTTGAAATGGGAAAGAAAGTGGAGTTCACTCTCTTTGAGAGAGTGAGGATCCAAAAAAAATATTAAAAATTATTTTTAATATTTATTTTCACACAAGCACACACTTTTTTTAATATATATATATATATATGTATATAGAGAGAGACAGAGAAATAATATTTTTATTTTTTATTTTCCATTCTTCTTCACCTTCCTTGGTTTTCCTCCCTATATAAATCTTTCACCCTTTTTTCTTCTCCATTGCCCATTTTTCTTAAAATTTTTCCCAAATTTCCAGAATAAAGAATCACACAAAAAAATTAAGAATTTTCAAGAAAACATTGCATTACTTACTTTAATTCAAGTCAAACCCCACCCCTTATTCAAATAGTTAGTCTCATCTCACGCATCACTAACACACCACTGTATTGGTCGCCCCCAATCCTACTTTTATTTTTTTCTTCATCACAAGTCAAACAATGTAGTACGATTTAGTAATTTACTCCACTCAATTCTATTTAAGGATACAAATTTGGTTTGAGAATGGAGATGAGTACTATCTGATGACGGCATAGAATACAAAACTATTCGTATTGAACTTGTTGCTTGTACGTTTTTCTCTTACCATTGGACTTGATTCAAGAATGTTGATTTTTTTTGGGTGAGAAGATGAAAAATTTAATTTTTAGAAGAAAAAAATGATTATGGGTTTTAAGAAATGAAAATGGTTGAAGATAAGGATATAAAATTAAAAAATAAATAAATTTTCAGTGTCAGATGCGTGTGGGTTTCACTGATTAGTATGGGTGTGGTTATGACATTTTAAGAATGTAATAATTACATTTTTAAAATTTTCAGGGGGAGGTGCTAGGACTCTCATGAAGTTCGAGCATGTAGTTGAGATTTCGGATAAAGGTTGGGGTGTTTTAGACTATTTTCTCTTAAAGAATCAAAACTATTTTGAAAAAGAATTTCCAAAGGTGACATGACACACCAGATTTATGTCAAGTGGCTACTCTAAGTTTAATTGTAAAGAATTCTTTCTGAAATAATTTTTTATTTTTTGTCATTTTAATAATAAAAACCCTTACGAACTTACAAAATCAATCTTTTTT